>NW_027459312.1:0-194081 GCF_050624435.1 Tenrec ecaudatus | reverse complement strand
GAGGTCAGAGTGGTGGAGGAAGGGGGTGCTGAGCAGGCTGCGCCATGGACAGGGGAACAACTGGGGTGTCAGAGCCAGTAATGAGGATATAGGGATCCAAGGTGGGGGTGGTGGTAATGTTGGAGCAACAGCAGACTAGCTAAGGGGGTTACCAAGAGGCAGAAATAAGGGGAAAGTGGCAGTGGGACATGAGGAAGGTAAAAGGCAACAGAGGAAGGACCAAGGAAGCAAAGCAATGGATAGAGGTATAAACATAGTGGTGTGCATATGTAAATACATTAATCTACAAAAATAGAGGTATTGGCCCATGTACATATATTTATATGGCAATACCCTGAGGTAGGGGATGGACTTTGGGCATCCACTCATATCCTCCTTCCATTCAAGAACACTTTGTTCTATGGGGACCCAATGCCCATCTGTAGACAACTGGACATCCATTGCAGAGCGGTAGTGGGGAGATGAGTCACTCAGGCTTCAGTGTAGCAATAACGAAACTCACAACTTTCCTCTAGTTCTTAAACACTTCCTCCCCCCAACTATCATGATCCCACTTCTACCTTGCAAACCTGGTTAGACCAGAGGATGCACAGCGGTACACTTGGGATTTGGAAACAGGGAATCTAGGACAGATGAACCCCCTCAGGACCAACAGTGAGAGTGGTGATACCGGGAGGGAAGGAGGGGTAGAAAGGGGAAACCAATCACGGGGATCTATATATAACCTCCTCTCTGGGGAATGGGCAACAGGAAAGTGGGTGAAGGGAGACGCCTGGCAGTGTAAGATAAGATAAAATAATAATTTATAAATTATCAAGGGTTCATGAGGGAGAGGGGAGCGGGGAGGGAGAGGGAGAGAAAAAAGGAAAATGAGGAGCTTATTCCAGGAACCAAAGCGGAATGCGAAGTTTGAGAATGATGAGGGCAATGAATGTATAAGTGTGCTTTACACAATTGATGTATGTGTGGATTGTGATAAGAATTGCATGAGCCCCAATACATAAATTTTTTAAAAAAGAGAAAGTTTTGTTCTAACCAGTCAGCAGCATGAGATGTTTACCCTCCTGACACAATCGCTGAAGACAAAATAGGTGCATAAACAAATGTGGTGAAGAGGGCAAATGGTGCCCGGTTATTAAAAGATATAGTGTCTGGGGTCTAAAAGGCTTGATGTCACACAAGCTGCCATTCAGCAGTGAAGCAACAAGTCCACATGGAAGAAGCACATCGCTGGTGCGATCATGAGGAGTCATAGGAACTGGGCATCAGCAGACACATAACAAATAAAAACGAGAGGGCTGGAGCAGAGATCCAAAGCTCATCTGTAGATAGTGGAACAAACTCCCCACAGAGGGAACACAGGGAAGGATGAGTCAACTTTCCTCTAGTTCTTAAATATTTCCTCCCCACCACTATCATGATCCCAATTCTATCTTAAAATCTGGCTAGACCAGAGGATGTACACAGGTACAGAAAGAAACACAGGGGATCCAGGACAGATGAACCCCTCAGGACTAGTGGTGAGAGTGGCGATAATTCAAGGGTGGAGGAAAGGTGGGATAGAATGGAGGAACCGATTACAAGGATCTACAATATAAGCCCCTCCCTGAGGAACAGGCAACAGAAAAGTGGGTGAAAGGAGATGTTGGACAGTGTAAGACATAACAAAATAATAGTAATTTATAAATTGTCAAGGGTTCATGAGGGAAGGGGGTGGGGAGGGAGGGGAAAAATGAGGAGCTGATACCAAGGCCTCAAGTAGAAAGAAAGTATTTTGAGAATGATGATGGAAATAAATGTACACATGTGCTTGACACAATGGGTGTAGATATGGATTGTGGTAAAATGATTAAAAAAGAGAGAAAGGAATATAGTCATTGTACAAAAAATAAGAAAAGAATATAAGCCAGGTGACATTCCACCATTTCCAGATCTAGCTCTTTCTTTTTTATTAAATCAGGTTTTGGGGGGCTCGTACAACTTAAAAAATAGTTTTATTGGGGGCTTGTATAACTCTTATCACAATCCATAAATATATCAATTTTCAAGCACATTTGTACATTTGTTCTCATCATTTTCCCTTTTGTGTTCAACTTTGAGTGACTTTCTAGTATCATTCCTTCACATTTCTCACGTTGGAGGACTGGCTTTAAGTTTTCTTGTATGGGAGTCTAATAGCTATGAACGCTCAGCTTTTATCTTGGAATACTTAACTTTTTTTTGAAGGACAATTTTTACAGTCCTTAATTTTTGAAGGACCGCTTTACAACTTGTACAGTGTGAGCATTTTTCATAAAACAAGTATGGATAGATATAATCATATTTATCATATGAGCAAGGGGAACACTGCGGAGCATGTTTGGGAACATGGCAGGGCTGAAAGAGACAGGTTTTGTGCTACATTTTATTCATTCCTAAACAGTGTTATATGAAAAAAGAAACTTTTAATTAAAAATATCTTTTGAAAGAAGGGCTTGGCTCCCCTCCTTGACCCCAGTGAAAAAGCCTATCACTCATACCTGGCCTGCCCTCAAAAGATCAGGTGATATTTTTACATCATTTACCACAATTCATATGCATTCTGATTCAACCCATTAATTGCAGCAATACCGTCAATGTACCATTTGAGTTCAGTTCCCCATCTGCAGGGGAAGAGTGCAAATCTTGGAGGTCCTGCCTATCTCTGTTCGATCAGTAAACCTGGCATCCTTTAGGGTTATGTTCTTAACTTCTCCCACACTCTAGACAGAACCTTCTGTTGTGATCCTTTTCATAACACTTGGTCATGGTAGCTGGGTGCCGAACAATGTTTTCAATTTCTAGGTTGTGAAGACTGACGTTTTCCTGGTCCTTCAGTCTGGGCACTTAATTCGGAGACCTGGGTTTGCTGACCTGGGTTTGACCAGAGCCTGAGCTGAATGTCTTTGGGTTGAGGCTCATAGCAGAGTTGTATGCCACTTCGGGTGTTTATTAGCATACCTGAAACTCTGTAATGTGTCCTGTTAAACACCTACCCTGAGCATTTCTCTTGGCACTATAACTTATTGAGTTATTAAATTCTTTCATCACGCATTTTGTCTGTGAGTTTCTGTGTAGCCGTTGCAATGGATACATGCAAAAGTAAAAGAGTGGACACTAATCAAGACTATATAATGCATATATAATAAATGTACAAAGAGACCAGGAGACTTACTTACCATCTTTGGGATAGTGCGTGCCTTTAGGACGAGTAAAAGGTTGCAATCAATAGAATACGACCTTCACCTCTATCTAAAATATTTTATACCTTTTAAAAAGAAAAATTTCAAAATATTATATTAAATGTATCTAGTTGATGGGTATATGGGTTTTCTCCTAAAACTGTATTTTCTAATTATTTGAGATATTTTATAATTGAAGAACAAAGGACAAAATTGAAATTTTTTAATTGAAAAACTGCAAATACAGTGACTCATTTCACATTACAGTAGTACATTCAGATAAACAAATGACCATCAATTTTGGTATAAAACTATATTTTTATCTTTTTTAACATATAGTTCAATTCCCAGTGCAAAAACACTCCAATGAAAAAAAGATTAATGTACAATAAATACAAGCCTACAGATGTAACCACAGTACCAATATTTACATGTGGTAAAGTGGTTCCAAACGAACAAGAGTCCTCCCCTTTATTGTCTAGAGGACACTCTGCTTACAGAGGGAAGCCCTTCTGGAAAGTCTGCACTCAGCAGCCATTGGGAAGTGTAACAGAGGACAGAGCTGAATAACCAGACAGTAAAGCTCTTAGGTTCAGGGTAATGGTTTCATGGGACATACCATTATTTGGCTTATTAACATGTTTGGTGCTTCTGTTCTACCTCCTCCTTCAGTTGTCAGGCACAGTTGGTGTCGATTCATGTGGAACAACAGAATCGAATAGAGTAGGATTCTGGAATGCATGGCTAATTAGCTGCCTCCATAAACAATGCCCTCCTTTGTCACGAGTCCAAATGAACTGCATGGTGCCTGGCTACCACTGCTGAGCATTTTGATCAAAGAGTTCAGAGAAGGATCCTGAACAAAATGGGGCAAAAATACAGACAAGAATAGAAAATTCTCATAATTCCCAACTTTCTGGAGCCATGGAGGGTGGCTGAACTCCTAAAACTATTGCCTTAAACCAGAAATGTACCATAATGTCTTCTTGAAACCAAGTAATAGTTTGGCTTAACTAGTAAAAAAAAAGTCTGCTTTGAGCTTGATGATCTTTTAACAACTATGTATGTGGAATAAAATGGAAAACAACTTGAAGTATTTGCCTGGGACTTTAAACAAAAAACAAAGCCAACCACACTGCCATGAAATCAATTCTGATTCACAATGACCTTACAGGACCGAGTAGACCTGCCCCTGTGCGTTTCTGAGACCGCAACTCTTCATGGGAGCAGACAGCCATGTCTTTCTCCCAAGTCTGTTGGATTTAAAGTGCTGCTTTTGTGGCTAGAAGCCCAGCGCTGTCATCACCATGCCACCTGGACTCCCCTGGAACTCTAAGGGGAGTGAATTTATGCTAACAGATGAGCAACAACTCAAAAAAGCTGAAAATGGCTACAGACCGGAGGAATAAAATCCGTATCAGCAAACTGTATACATTAAAAACTGCTGAAGTGATGTATGTTTTGTTGTGTGTCTGCTTAAGAAAACATAAATGAAATTTAAAAGGAAAAATATGATAAAGCTGTCTAGAGCCCTACTTTACATTTTAATCTTTGAAGCCAAAGTCACTACGAATTGTAATTGACTCGATGGCAATGAGAGCTTAAGTCGAAAATGCAGTATTGGAACTGCATTATCTTAACCCACTTTCTCTGTCAGGCCTGACCAAGTGTTTCCATCATGTTTTCCCAGTGGTAAAATTGGGAGTTTTATAAAAATGTGCTCTTGTCCAACACGTGTATGTTCCCAGGATCTGGCACAGAGCAGATGCTGCTGGAACGAGCCAGACACCACAGTCGCCCTGTTTCTGAGGACCATGGCCAATAAGCTGCAAGTGATTAAGGCATCACAGTGGCTCAGGTTTTAAGATTTTCTTTTCAGAATGAATTCCAAGAAAGCAAGCAGTCTTTACACACAGAGGGATGCCGGAGAAATCTTACTGATTAATTTGTTGAGAGCTCTGAGTTTTTCTTCCAAGATGAGGCTGTTTTTCTCAGCTCCTCTTTGTTTCTCTTCAGTAACCTGGAGGGCTTTTAGCAGGTGTGCATTCTCCACATAAAGCTCCTTGAGCAGCAAATTGGACTTCACGCTGTTTTCAAACTAGAGAGGGAAGAGAGCCACCCATTACTGTGAGTGCAGGGAAGGGGTACATGCTCCCGACCCTGTTCATTCCACGGTCGTTGAAATGATAACTTTAGGTTCTTAAGGATATAACAAAAATATTGCGTGTATGACACTTCTTGTTACCCTGAAGTGAGACCTCCAACTGAGGGTGTGATGAATTATGTACTGGAGAAAATTTAAGGGAAATTGTGGGAATCAGTTTAACCGGAAGACCCAAGAGTCACAAATCAACAGTTCTCAGAAAGGCTATTGTACGATACAATAATGAATTGCAAAGAATGACAACAATTTTTGGTTCTTTACTGCCCCTTGCCCTAGGAATCACTGTGGCCCTGACCCCCACTGCTGTTTCCTGGGTCTGAGCTTTCTGCCAAACCCATACGGTTTCACAGATGTGAATGACAGGAAACACTAGCAATGACCTCATTCCAAATACAAGGGCACAAGAATCCCAGCATGGGGTTCAGTCAACACCAAATTTCACTTGTAGAACATAGTCAGTAAGCGCCCACATGCCAGGTCTTGCTCTAGCACTAGCGAAGCAGTGGTGAACGTAGTCTCTGGGCTGTGCACCACATATGCTAATGAGAACCAAACTTAGTATGCCATATGGGGGAAGTGCTGAGAAAACCAAGCAAGGAGCAAGAGGGGGGCAGCTAGTTGGTTGAGGGAACTGTAACGACTAATGTAAACCTCAATTTGACTAGACTGTGATTCTCATCAGTCTGACAGGTGCTTTTTCATAACGGAATCAACTTTCATTTTTGTAATCTGATATGAATAGCCAATCAGTTGAAAGGGAAATTGCCTCGGGAGTGTGGCCAGCTTCCTTTATCGAAGTGGAAGTTGTGGCAAAGTTTGCTCTCTTTCTTGACCTGCACTCTAGTTGCCTGATCTGCAGTTCCTGTGTTATAAACCTGAAGAAGTCTCCATCCTAACCAGCAGGTCGTGGATTCACCAGTCCTACAACCCCACAAGTCATCAGAAATCCTTAGCTTCCACTGGACACATACGGTAGGTTTGGGACTTGCCAACCTCTACAACTGCATAAACCCCTACCATGCAGCAAATCTCTTTATATGTATGTATGTGTGCATCTCACTGATGCACCCCTCTTGAGAACTCAGACTTAGCTATTTGGCACCAAGAGTGATTCTAGAAGAACAAAACTCAAAGAATAAGTGGTAGTTACATCATTTCATGTCAACTTGAAGATATATGAAAGTGTAAGGGTAGAGTTTAGTCTGTCAATCAGGTCACACCCTGATGTTGACTCTCTGTGGGCGAGACTTTCTCATAAGCAGGGTCCTGGGCACCTCCCCCACTCTCTGTGCCTTCACTTTCCTGGCTGCTGCAAGCACTACGATACGGTCAGTTGGATCCACATAACTACACCCACTGGCCTGTGATTGTCCTGCATTCTGCATCATTGCATGTGACTTAATGAGTCTGAAGAGCGACTTATAGACTGAAGAGCTGGACTGGGATGGAATGTTTTATTGATCCATAATTACTTCTTGAGATAAAACTTTTTCTTATACATATATGAGTATCTCTGGATTTGTTTCTCTAGTCAACCCGGCCCAACACAGAATGCTTTCTTTCTTTTTTAGTTATATACTTTCCTTGGGAACTCTTACATCTCTTATCACAATCCACACAATCATCCATTGTGTCAAGCACATTTGTACATCTGTTGCCATCATCATTCTCAAACATTTGCTTTCTACTTGAGCCCTTGGCATCAGTTCCTTGTTTCCCCCCTCTCCCCAGACCCCCTCTCTTATGAACCTTTGATAATTTATAAATTGTTATTTTGTCATGTCTTACACTGTCCGACATCTTCCTTCACCCACTTTTCTGTTGTCTGTCCCCCAGGGAGGGGGTTTTATGTAAATCCTTGTGACTGGTTCCCCCTTTCTATTCTACATTCCCTTGACACTCCCGGTATCACCACTCGTCCTGAGGAGTTCATCCATCCTGGATTCCCTGTGTTTCCATTTCCTATCTGTATCAGTCTACATCCTCTGGCCAGATTTGTAAGGTAGCATTGGGATCATGATGGCGGGGGAGGGAGAGGAAGCATTTAAGAACTAGAGGAAAGTTGTATGTTTCATCATTGCTACACTGCACCCTGACTGGCTTGTCTCCTCCCCATGATCCTTCTGTGAGGGGATCTCCAGTTGCCTAAAGATGGGCTTTGTGTCCCTACTCTGCACTTCCCCTCATTCACCATGATAGGATTTTTTGTTCTTTGATGCCTGATATCTGATCCCTTCGACACCTCATGATCACACAGGTTGTTGTGCTTTCTCTATGTGGGTTTTGTTGCTTCTGAGCTAGATGGCCAATTGTTTACCTTCAAGCCTTTAAGACCCCAGATGCTATATCTTTTGATAGCTGGGCACCATCAGCTTTCTTCACCACATTTGCTTATGTACCCATTTGTCTTCAGCGATCATGTCAGGAAGGTGAGCTTCATGGAATACCAGCTTAATAGAACAAAGTGTTCTGACATTGAGGGAGTACTTGAGTGGAGGCCCAATGTCCATCTGCTACCTTAATACTAAATCTATAACTATATGCACATAGATCTATTTCCCCATCATCATATATAAATATATTTACATATGTACACACCTGTACTTAGACCTCTATAAATGCCCTTTGCCTTGTAGTACTTTCCTCTATTTCCATTTACTTTTCTCTTGTCCCACTATCATGCTCAGCCTTCATTTGAGTTTCAGTAATTCCTCTCAGTTACATTGTCCTTGATCAAGCCCTACTAGGCCTCTTACACCATCCTCGTCACTGATTTTGGAGCACTTGTTGTTCTCTTGTCCCTGGGTTTGTTAACTCCACTACAGCATGCTTTCTGAACTTATTCTCAAGTCTGGCTGGATTTAAAAGTACTAATTGCTCGACTTCCAATAGTAAAGAGGCATAGTAATCCATGGCATGAGGTGGCAATAAAGACAAGCATAATATCCCCACCATTAGATCAAACATCTGTGAGAGACAATGCTGTGAGTGACTACTATTTCATTATTATCTTTCAACATTTTTGTTACACCCACAAGCATAGTGAAGCTGGCTGGTTCAGCTTTCAGATACACAACGCGGAAAGAGAAAATGATGAGTCCAGAGCTTCAAAGTCCTGGCTCAAGCAGTACATAAAGGACCTGAAAGTTGCTATTTGGGTCTTGAAATAAAGTCTTATTTCTTGTAGCAGTGTTGAGATTGCTGAAAACCCATCCAGAGTCTTATCCTCACTACCACTGAGTTGGCTGCAATGCACAGTGACTGCATAAGCCAAAATCGAATGTCCTCGATGGCTCTGGGGGCTATAAATATTTATCGGAGCACAAACTTCATCTTTTACCTGGGGCGTGGCTGGTGCTTTTAAAATCGCTGACCTTTAGCTAACAGTCCAGTTTGTAACCCACACACCACCATCATTCCTGAGTCCTAGCTGAAGAATAGCTAATTACACCATCAACTGAATCCCTTATGTTGAAAGGTTTGACAGGGAAGATGTGAGATCCTGAAAATTGAGATGGGAAAATGTGGACAATAAAAGGATCAAGCTAGGGGCATGGAGCCCTTATTGTTGAATTACCTTTTTTTATTTTCAGAAGGACCAGCCTCCTGCCCCCATCTGAAGGGATTAACCCACCTTCTTTGCCTGAATCACCTTCGAGAGTAAAATCAGCCCTCTTATCCTCATCTGACCATAGTCCCACAGCTGTGTCCCAGGAATCTTTGTATGAGGCAAATGCTTTGCAAGATGCCCTTTTTGCTTTTAGAACAATAACTAGTGTGAAGTCCACTGTCCCGTGACACGACTTCTTTGAGGCATAAAGTGTGGCCCAGGAGGAGGTATGGCATACTCCAGACAGAGACTGCTTGCTTTTCCTACTGAACACAAGGAGAAACAAAGGCCTCGGGATTAGGTGTGGGAACTGTGTCAGTCTGAGTGTAGTGCTATGAGCCTGCCAAGTGGCAAGTCTTCATTCGATGTTTCAGCTCACGGCGTCAGAAAAGTACCTAGTAGTTACATTGTTGCGGGACGACAATGAGGACTATGAAGTGGCCTATACTGAATGAAGTTGAATTGCTTTTATATACTGGAAAAGGGATCTAAAAGCTGAAGTAAATTGGAATGTTAGAGTAGATTTATCAAGATGGACATACCCACACATTCAGGGGATGCTTAGAGGGCTCTATCAATTCCAAGATGAGCAAGTGTATAGGCCCACAACTCCTATGAATCCTCTGAGGTAGAAATCCACTACACTGTCAGAATATAGATAGTTAATATTTCTCAAAGGATCCCTATGGCACTAAACTGACACTCATTCTAGGAGGCCCAAATGTCAGCTCATGCCTATCCAACAGTGGGTACAGTGGTCTCTGAAATAATCCTGTAATAATCTCTCCAGGTCCAGAATATGCAATTGGCAGAATTTTGGATCCCTGACACATGGAGAAAGGGTTATTACAGTAAGAAAGGCCAAGTGGAAGCCATTAGAACTTTCCTCAAAGAAATATTAGACCAAAAGCAGTATTACATTGCTGGAGAACCTGCAGAGATTAATGTCACCATAAAGACTTGAAGAATGGAGGGGGATGATTTCCACCACAATCTCACTCAACTTACCTATCTGTCTTGTGCAAAAAAAAAAAAAAAAAAGGATCTTAAGAGAGTGACAGTGAATTGATATAAACTTAACCAGTGGTGGCTCTGATTGTAACTGCTAATCCAGATGTGGTTTCACTGCTTGAGCACATTAGTACATTTCCTGGAAGACAGCACATAGCTATTGCTTTAATCAATGTCTTTTTCTTGATACCTGTCAGAAGCAGTGTACCTTTAGCTATCAAGGTCAAGAATACAAGGGGGCTTCAAAAAGTTCTTGAATGAGATCAGGTCCCTTAAGGGTAGCATTGGTGAAGAAATTAGATGGTGCCCCACTAATCAGACAGAACAGCATCTGGGATCTTAAAGGCTTGTTTCCAAACAAGCAGCCATCTAAGTGAGATGTCAACTAATCCACATGGAAGAAGCACACCAACATCTGTTATCCATGGATTGTAAATTATATAATCCAAATCGGAAGAAGGGAATAGTATCAAAGCTTAGCAGGCGAGATTCTGGTTTTCAGAAGGGAATGGATGAGAGCGGAAGGCCAAAATACATTTGCAGGAGCTACTCAGCGAATAAGTCTCCAGTGATTTTCCGATGAAACTGAGGAATGGGAAGAACCTGGTTACCAGATGAGAGTACTGAAGATGACTATAGGAAATTAAAATGATAACTCTGACTTGAATAGCTAAAATCTCGAACAGTTAAAACTATGGGGGTTTATTTCTGTTGTATTTTGTCATCGTGGTTAGCCGTCTCGATTCTTTGTTATGTTTTTGCTTAACGCCTGGCCTGCAGTTCTAGTTCATAAACCTGCAGACATCTGTTCCTCTGCTACCCCATGAACCAGCAGAGGTCTCCAAGTTGCCACTGGACCCACGGATATGGGACGTGCTAACCCCCCCATGTGTGTGAGTCACGAAGTACAATTTTCTCAATATATTTACATACATGTTTTACTGGTTTTGCTTGTCTACAGAAACCCCGAGGCTGTTCCTGTAAGATGACATGTGAACGGAGTTCTGAGTAAAATGAGAGTCCAGAGACTATCCCAGTATTTCCCAAAGGGGGCGGTACTGCCCGTTGGGTAGCAGTGAAACAGTCCAGTGACGATGTCTGGGCCTCAAAGCATCCAGGGGCGCTACACAAGCAGACACCCAAACCGTATCCTGAATTAGGGGCAATAGTACAAAAGATTTTAGTGGTCAGGTGGACAATGAGTAATTTTTTTTTCCTGTAAAAAGGGGTGGTAGGCCAAGTAAGTTTAGGAATCTAGGGGCTATGTGAACACCAGGTAGCAAGAAGAGAGATTACAAAGACCTTGCAGCTGGTCAGGGCCTCGGGTGACTAGGTAGCAGCAGGCAGCCACCATAGCTGAAGGTGTGTGCTCCTGAGGAAACATAGACAGGAAGTCAGGGCAGGAGTGGACACTAAATCTAAGAGAGCCTTAAAGGACACCGTGACAAGGTTGACTTTTACTTTGAAGAAGATGGGAAGGTGTGAGGCGCGGCGAGCTGAGATCTCAGAGGTATTGCAGCGCCTGTGCTAAGAAGAAATCAAGGCCGGTATGCAAGGCAGAACCAGGAAGGCCAGAGAGAGGGCATAAAGTGAGGGGGTGTGGACCAGAGTGAGATCAGTGGGGTACGAGTGCTTGGAGTCTATATCCATTCTGAAAGCTGAGCTGCGAATTAGGTGTAGACCCAGGCAGGGGGGACGAACAGTGGCTGAGCCATGAGAGGAGCATGGAAGGGAGAGAAGCAGGGTTGTGAGCACAGAGTCTTTGAAGGGCATTTAAAGAGCAGAGAGGAGGGCTGAGGGCTAGGCCAGAGGGCCAGGCTTCTTTACAATGGGCTTACATACTTATGGCAAGGAGGGCTCCCAGTGAGTGGGGGAATAAAAAAGAGCAAGGCAGGATGGAAAGAAGAGGAGAAAGGGGACTTAAGAGGAGTAGGGGAGGGACAGGAGGAAGTAAAGGAACAGTAGAACAGTGACAGGCATGGTGCCTGGCACTCGGTAGAGCAAAACCTTTTACAGGGCCGAGACTATTTTCCCACAACCACGAACAGGGAAGTGTAAGTGTGTGGGTGCCTATTTATGGCTGTCTGGTGATCAGGAAATGTTACCGGTATTTAGCACCTGTCAGGAAGGATTCTCAAGTACAACACATGTGATATTCCACCAGTGAGCAACATGCTTCCCCCAATGCTAATCTGTTTTCTACTTGAGGTATACGATGGGGTACCCCCAAAACCTGGAATTTTGTTTCAAAGCTTTGTATTTAAATTTTTTTACAAAACAACCTTATCACCTTCAAAGTACTCTCCATTACACCTAATACATTTGTCAATTCTGCGCTTCCATTCTTGGAAACATTGTTTTTTTTTTCAAATTCAGCTGTTTGGACGGCTGACAGCACCTCTCTCATTTTTTTGCTTCATCTCTTCTATATCATCAACTAGCTGTCCTTTCATGTTCCTCTGCATTGGTGGAAACACAAAGAAGTTGCATGGAGTGAAGTCAGGTAAGGTGCATGGGACAAGAGAGGCATGCTGTTTCTTGTCAAAAATTGGCACACCGAGATGGCATGTGAGCAGTTGCATTGTCATGATGGTAAAACCAGTCCCCCATCTGCCACAAATCAGGTCTTTTTTGTTGCACATTGTTACACAATATTTTCAAAACCTCTAAATAGAAAGTTTGATTAACAGTCTGACCTAGTGGAAGGAACTCTAAATGCACTATATTATGGACATCAAAAAAATCAAATGAGCATAATCTTGATCTTTAATTTCACTTGACGAGTTTTTCTTGGGCAAGGTGATGATGGTGTCTTCCCCTGGCTTGACTGAAGTTTGCTTGTCACCAGTAATGACCTTGAGAAAAGTCTGGATCACTTCAGAGTTGTTCTTTCCAAGAATGACTTGTTTCCAGTTGACACTCCTTCTTGGTGGCCTGTCACAAATCTTCTGTTAAACTTCACTGAACTAAGCTCCAAGATAGTCCAGATAACTTCCCCATCTTTTTAATGGTCCATCATTGGTCTTCAAGCAAAAGTGGATGAATTTTTTGGACATTTTTGTCTGTTTGGAAAGTTGATGGACATCCAGAATAAGGTTTGTTATCGATCGACATTTTACCTTTTTGGAAATAAGAAAACTACTGGTACACTTGAGTTTTTTTCAGAGTGCTATCCTTGTAAGTTGTATTCAACATCACAACAGTTTCTGTGACATTTTTCTGGAGCAGAAAGCAAACTTTCACAGCCACACGCAATTCTCTTAAATGAGCCATCACAAAAAAACAAGGTGTGAGCAAAACTGCTTTTATGAAAAAATTCACTGTGACCAGAGAACCTTCCCAGGCGACGCCGCTGGGTGCACTAACTCAGAACAAGTTGCTCGATGTTCAGCTAGTAGGAACAATGCATCCTATGAAAGCTCCACAGAGTGGAGTTTTCCTGTTTTTCTTTTTTACTCACTCATATATGTTAGGTCATGATTAAGGGGCTGCTCAGATACCTTATCTGTGCAGTATAGTCTCCCCTAACACCCTGACTCTACAGTCCAGGAAAATGTGTTTTCTTCAAAGCCCTTGGCCAACTACAATCTTATTAATAGCTCTCATCAGCTCTAGAATTTAAGTTCCATGAGGGCTTATTTATCTCAGGTCTACCTAGAAAAATGCTTTCCTACACAGTAGGTGCTCAGTAGGCAATGTGCTGAATGAAGGATGCATGAATAAATCCATAACCTTCCTGAGGTTATGTGGCCATCTCAAAAAAGAAACCTTAAAATGATACCCAAAAGAAAATAAGTCAATAAACAAGCTAGTTATATATATATAATAGAATCTTTTATTGACTGCTATTAATTATGAATCCTGTGGCAAATTACTTTATGTTCAAGAATAAGGTGTTGACAGAGGCTCAGTCTGAGGGGTAACTAATGAACATGGCCTCTCGGAGTCTGTGACCAGACAGTCTCTTACTACACCAGCTGTGTGAATACCCAGGAGGTAGAAGTGTGCAGATATAAGATGTTTGTGAGGAAATGACAAGAACTTATCACTCACCTGGTCCTTCTGCTCATCTACTTTTTCTTGTAGAAGCATTTCCATATTCTTTAAGATCATTTCCACTTTATCCACTTGCTTTTCTGTGGTATTAAGTTGTTTTTCATGTATTTCCTGACAAAAGGAGGTTACCAATCAAAAAATTATGTTTTAAAAGAACTAACTTCAAGACATTTAAAATGGTATTTGGGCGAAATGTACACATCTACAAGTTACTAGCTACGAGCCTCTGTCTGAACATGGGATGCTAACAAGCTCTGTCAGGAGTATAGGTGTGGCGCAGGGCGTAGTGTTTTGCATAGGAATCCGACAGTGGCAGTTTCTTACATAGGCTTACAAAAAAACAAAAACAATGCCATCAAGCCAATTTGACTCACAGCGTCCCTCTATAGAGTTTCTGACAGGATTTCTTTATGGGAATAGATAGGCTTATCTTTTTCCCTCGGATCATCTGGTGGATTTGAACTGTCAATCTCGCTGTCAGCAGTCCAATACTTATCTGGTAATGTAACCACTATTCCAAAGGCCTGTCATATGTTTTAGCAGTTGTGTTCCTAGGTATTTACTCAAATGAGTTGAAAATCTGTATCCACATAAAAGCTTGCATACAAATATTTATCGTAATTTTATTCATTATTGCCCCAAACTGGAAGTAATCAAGAGGTCCTTCAACAGGTCAATGGCTAAACAAACGAGCATATCTGTATCATGGAAATATTATCTAGCAAAAAAAATAAATGAGCCATGAAGCCATGAAAAAAATATGGAGGAAACTTAAGTACTTATTAAGTACAAGAAACCAGTCTGAAAAAGCTACATAATGCATGATTCCAATTATAAAGCAAAATTAAAGAGACAGAAACAAGGTCAGCGACTAGCAGGAGTTCAAGGAACAATAGAGGAACAAACAGGTGGAGCAGAGAATTTTAAGGGCAGTGAAATTATTCTGCATGAAACTTTAATCTTGGGTACAGGGCATGCCTACGGGCAACCCTAAGCGTCATCCTGAATGGGAACAAGAGACAGCAGTTAATAACGAAAACTGATGCTGTGGAGTTAGTTCTAACTCACGGCAACACATGTATTTGTCAGAGTCGAAGTGCTCCATGGGGCTTTCTTGGTCATGATCTGACTCTGTAATTCTAACATCCCAGAAAACCTGATCTGATCTGTAACCACATGGAGTTTCTTTCTATCTCGTTATTTATTTTTCAATATGAAAACCGTTTGCAGTAGTGGTCTCATACAATATCTGTCTCTTGTGATTGACTAATTTCACTCAGCATCATGTTCTCCCGAATAATCCATATTATTGTTTTGCATCACATCTTTTAAAACAGTTGTATTAGCACTTCACCCACGTCATACAATTCAATCAGATCAAGAAAAGTTGTCCAATTGTTACAATATTTAATTCAAAACCGTTTTCTTCTTCCTTGTACTCATTGTAATTCATGTACTTATTTTTTTCTAACTGTGGCACAAATATACAGAAATATTTTCCAATTGCACAACTTCTAGTTGTATAATTCAGAGCGAGAAGAGGCTCAATAATATTCTTCATGTTGTACAACTATCATTGTTATCCTTTTTCAAACTATCGACCACAGTGACAGAAACTCAATGCTCCCAAAGCAACAGATCTTTCCCCTTCACCCATGGTAACTGTTGGTCAAGTTTGGTTTCTTTTTTTACAGTATTTTAAAAAATCATTTTATTAGGGGCTCATACAACTTTAAAAAAATTTATTATTATTTTTTAAACAATTTATTAGGGGCTCATACAACTCTTATCACAATCCATACATATACATACATCAATTGTATAAAGCACATCCATACATTCTTTGCCCTAATCACTCTCAAAGCATTTGCTCTCCACTTAACCCCTCTGCATCAGGTCCTCCCAAGAGCAACCTCACTGGACACCCCTCCCCCCACAATGTCAGCCCTCCCTCTTCTCCCCTCAACAGGCATGCACCTATGTTCCCCCAAATTTGACCATTGCCTTTCTTCTTTCCTGTGCTGCCCCTCGCATCAGTAAGCCCCATTCCTCTGACAGGGCTGATTCCCTCTCTGGGAGACCTCACCCCAAATCCACATGGCTACCTCTCAGGGACCAGCATCAACCCCACCCCATCCATCTGATTCCAGCTCTCATGAGGTGACCTTCGGCCAAGTGACCTACATGATACTTACTTTGAGCAGATGATGTGTGGCTCTTTAGCGGCCTGCCTGGTCCCCAGCCAGACGACTGGATGGCCTGCACACTTGAACTTGTGCCCGTTCTGCTGCATGTTCCTATTATCGTGGACTCACACAGTGTTTATCCTTCTGTGCTTGACTAGCTTCACTCAGCATAATATCTTCCAGATGCCTCTACAACTTGAGGTGTTTCATTGCTGTTTTTAGGGATGTATTCCATTGTATGTATGTACCAGAGTTTTTATCCACTCTTGTACTGATGGTAATGTAGGCTGTTTCCAGCTTCTTCCTGCCCACCCACCAGCTTTTTGCTACTATGAACTCTGCTGTGATGACCATAGGGGAGGGAAACATCTGTCCGTGATCTGCTTCTTATTTCTTTGGGGTACATACCAGCAATGGTATTGCTGGATCATATGGTAGTTCAGCTGCCATCTGTTTTAGGTATCGCCATACTGCCTTCCAGAGTGCCTGTACATATTTACCAGTCCACCAGCAGGGGATAAGAGTTCCTATCTCACCACACACTCTCCAACATTTGTTGTTCTGTTTCTTTTGAAAAATCATTTTATTGGGGACTTGTACAACTTATTGTAATCCTTCCATTGTGTCAAGCACATTTGTTCATTTGTTGCCATCATCATTTTCAAAATATTTTCTTTCTACTTGAGCCCTTGGCATCAGCTCCTCATTCCTCCCCCTACCTCCGCCCTATCCTCCCTTTCACATTCTGGTTTTTTTTAATTGGGCTAGTTATGGGCATTAGGTGGGATCTTATGGTCATTTTGACTCGCATTTCCTGGGTGGCTAGTGACAGGGAGCATGTATCAGTATACCAGTATCAGACTGTTTTGACAACTGTGGCTGTATAAGTAGGTTTTGGGGTCAAGTAATGTGAGATCACCTGCTTTGTTCTTTTTCTTGGGGAGTTCTTTGCTTATCCTGGGTTTCTTCCCTTTTTATATGGAGTTAATAATCAGTGTTTCCATTTCTTTGAAGAATGATGTTAGAATTTGGATCGGCAATGCATTTTATTTGTAGATTGTTTTAGATAGTATCAACATTCTCACAATACTGAGTCTTCTGATGCACAAACACGGAATATGCTTCCATTTGTGTAGATCCCGGTTGGCTTCTTATAGTAATGTTCTATAGTTTTCTTCGTACAAGTCTTGGTTTTTGGTTAAGTTTATTCCCAGGTATTTCAGCTTTTGCAAAGGATACTGATTCCTTGGTATCTTTTTCTGTACCCCCATCCCTGGTATAGAAGAAGTCAATTGTTACTCTTGTATACTGCTACTCTACTAAACTCCTCTATGACTTCCAGCTAGTCTCTTGTGGACCCTTTAGGATTCTCAATATATAAAATCATATTATTTGCAAACAGTGAAGTTTCACTTCTTATAATGAGATTCTTGAGGCTCTTGCTATCTATATTTTCAACTTGTCTTTTCAGAAAGGTTGTAGGAATTTACTCTCTTTTTAAGATTTAATTCCTTTATGCTACTCTTCTAAATAAAGCAGATTTATAAAAAACTATGATATTCCATGTTCTTTTCCCCCAGGCTTCCTGGCTATGTGTGGGGCAGTGTATGTCTCCATATCTTTAAGTTGTTGCTCTCATATTCCCACTCTGCACTGCCCACTCACCTGCTCTTTCACCTGGTGACCAGCCCGATCCATCTTCAGTGTCAGCAACTGAACGGGTACTTGGTTTTTCTCATTTTGAGCCTTGTGGACAAAGGCCTCCTCACCCAGGTGAAGGATCCTATGGTTGAGCTGAGATAACTGATCCTTGTATTTCTGACTCTAGAGCAAAAAAGGGTAAAACAATGATTGAAAACAAAAACGAAGCCCCAGCAGATCCTTTCAGTGGTTAATGAGGGGTAATTTTGTCTCACTGTGGGACGTGGCAACATCTGGAGGCATTTTTCATTGTCATAATTGGGGTAGATAGGGGTGGCTACTGACATGTAGAAATGCTACTAAATATCCTACAGTGTATAGGACAGCCCCTATACAGACTTATCCAGTCTCACACAGCAATGATGCTGAAGTTGAGAACTCTGCTTTATTCCTGAGAAGAAGTGAGAATACATCTAGACCATTAAGAACATTCAAACCACTGTTCTGAAGGCCTCCCACTTTTATCTAAGTTATTTAAAACATCGTGTTAAGGGGGGGGGGGAGGAAGAAACTTAAAGCATATGAATCTCTTCAAAAGGACCTCTGACCTGTCCCTGATATCCAAATCTATCTGGCAGTAAGTTGTTGATATTCTCAGTACCACTGGGCCAGGAAATTAGAGTGTCTGACAGATGTCCTCTTGGTGTATACACAAATGGCCGTGTGTTCCAACAGTTGCTAGAAAATTTCTCAGTTTTTCACCATAGAGATTTCAGTTACTGTCAACCACTGGTCAGGAGCATCTTTCAATAAATTGCAATTTAAAAGAATCAAATTACATTTTTGTTGGATTGCCTTTCTTTTTTTCTCACAACAATTAGTTTTCAGGGGAGAGATCAACCACAGTTCCAAGGTATTCCCACGTTGGTGTGAATACCTATGGTTCAGCAATGAGCAGAATCATATCATTTTTATCTTGTAGGTTTAATACGCACACACAAGGGTAAGTATAAAAGCATTGTATAATAGAAACTTGTTAAAAATGATTATGGAAACATATGTATGAATGTGCTTGACACAATGAATGTATGTATGGAATGTGATAAGTTGTATGAGCCCCCAATAAAAGGATTAAAAAAAGAAACCTTAATTAAACAAAACTATCAAAATATGAAGCTACTGTTTCATGTCATATCTTTATCTATGCCTATATGCTTCTGAAGTGTTTTCATCTTTCTATTCATTTCCCAAAGAATTCTCACTCTTCAATTTATGTCATGTCAAATGGGAGTTTTGTCATGTTCAAGGGATGCAAATCGTGTTCGTTTTAAATGTCCTCTGAGCTTGGGAACACAGAGCAGTGTGGAAGGCAGATAAGGCTGCGTCAGGTGGATGGGTCGTTCCCAATGAGGAGCTCGTCAGACAGTCCTTGCTACCCTCCAGGAGGAGCAGGTATGGCGCCGTAACAGAATACACGCCGTGGTACATTTTCCTGTCCTTCTTCCTCCTCCCCAGCGCAGCTTTCCATTCTCTTCAGATGTCTTCCTGAGAAGTCTCTGTGATCATCCTTGAGAAAATATAAAGAGGATTCCTTTGAAACCCAGAAAGAGAGTCTCCAAAGCCTTCTGAGGTGACTTGCCTTGAATTCATCTTTGAGGTCTTCCCGACCTTCATTAAAACGCTAAAAAGTATTGTGTTATGTGGAGCAGCAGCATTCCTGTAAACTTGTGGGAAAACTTAATTAATTTGGGAATATTCACTTGAGTTTTGTTAAAAATGTGATAGCCCTGATGTAAATGAAAATTGATTTTTTAAAATTTATGTTTTTCCCAGATCATTTTATTAGGGCATAATCCAGACATCATACCAATAGCTCTATCAGATCAAGCAGCGTTGTGCAATTACTGCATATAATCAATTTCTTCCTTTTCATACTACGTGATGTCAGCTCCCCATTACCTCTTTCCTCCCCATCAATATACCCCAAGAACTCTTACTCCAGTTATTACCTCTACAGATTCACCCAATCTGGGTTTGATAAACCCCCAAACACAGAAAGATACATAACAGAGAATCAAGAAAGGTACCAAAATAACAAAATACAGCAGAGATAAGACCTAATCTAGAAAACAACAGCAAAACCCAGAAAATATTAAAAACTAGATAAAAGTCAAAGTGTATCTAAAGGGAGCTCAAATAACAAGATTTTAACCATTCAAGCCCTATTTATCATTTTAATTTACTATAATCGTCTTTCCAATACCAGCTGCCTGATAACCAGGTTATTCCTATCTCTCAGTGATAGTCAGAGGGGGGCCACTGGAGGCTTATTCCCTGTGGAGAACCTGAACATGTATTTTGGGCTCCCACTGTCAGCCATAGCTTTGTGAACACCAGAATGTCACAAATTTCAGCTCTGACAGCACTCCCTTCTTCAGATCTGGTTTATATAATTGATAATCCTTGGATCATCGATGATCGTGTGCTTCTTCCAGGTGAGTTTACTGACATCTCACTTAGATGGGTGCTTATTTGAAACAAGCTCCAATTATTTCCAACAGGGTTTTGTGGAGACCTTGGGTTTTTCTCTCTCTATAAAATCATACCATCTGCAAATAACTAGAGCTTAATTTCTCTTTGCCCAATTGCACTCCCTTAATCTCTTGTTGCCTTTTGATTCTGGCTAGGATCTAGCACAATGCTGAATAAAAGTGGGGATAATGGGCATCTTTGTCTGGTTCCCATTTTCAATTGCAATGATTTCAGCTTTTCTCCATCCAGTATGATACTGGCTGTTGGATATTAAGATATGGACTTTAGTATATTGAAGAATTTCCTTATATTTAATTATTGTTTTTATTAGGAATGGGTGTTGGATATTGTCAAATGCTTTTTCTACATCCATCAATATGATCATCTGGTTCTTCTATATTTTGTTTATATGGTGGTATGAATCCCATTTGGGCATGAAGTATTATTATTATTTTGATATGTTGTTGAATTCTACTGGCCAGGATTTTGTTGAGAATCTATGTTCATGAGAGATATTGGCTTGTAGTTTTCTATTTGTGTGAGGTCTTCCTTTCATTGTCATTGGTTTAGTAAATTTTTCTCCATCTTTTGACTCTCAGTCTGTTTTTGTCTGTGAGTTTGAGGTGTGTTTCTTGAAGGCAGCAGATTGATGGATCTTGTTTCCTAATCCAGTCTGCTACTCTGTCTTTTGACTGGGGTAGTTAGCCCATTGATTTTCATTGGTATTAATTCCAAATGCAGGTGAGTTACTATCATAATGTATTATCTGTGTTTGGGAGGGAGGAATCTATTCATGTCCTTGTTTCCCGTCTAGATCTACTGTTTTGGGTGTTGTTTTAGTGTGTTGACTTCTGGATAGTAGCACGGACTGTGGCGATCTCATAATGTTTTTGTGCTGTTGATTTTCTGACCATAGAGATATGGTTAGTGTTTTCGGCAATGCTGGTTTTGTTTTTATGAATTCTCTAACTATTTCCTTGTTTGGGAATACCTTTATTTCTTCTTTATATGTGATATATCGCTTTGCTGGATACAGGATTTTGGTTGGCAGGTTTTTACTTTGAAAGTTTGATCTATGTTGCTCCATTTTCTTATTTCCTGCATATTTTCTGCTGAGAGCTCTGAGCTTATTCCAATCTGATTACCTCTGAAGGTGACTTTTTCCCTCTCTAGCTGCTCTCAAGATTCTCTCCTTTTCCTTGAAGTTGAATATTTTGACTATCATATGTCCTGATGCCCTCCTATACATGTCCCCTACCCCCACCCCCCGGGTCTAACCTCCTTGGAGTTCTCTCTGTCTCCTGAATGGATATTATCTCCTCCTTTATAGTACTGGGGAAAATTTCCTCCACAAATTCTCTTACTAATTTATATGTAGATTTGTTTGTTTCTTCCCGTTCCAGTATTCCAAACAAGACATTCATTACTTCTGTTCATGGTTTCTCACATCATCCTCAGGTTTACTTCAGATTATTTTACTTTTTTGTTTGTTTCTCTCATTTGCTGAAGTCTGCATGGTTGTCTTCAAGTTCATAGATTCAATTTTCATTTTCTTCCATTCTATTGTTCAGTTCTTTTTTGGGGGTAATTATTTTATTGGGGGCTCATACTACTTTTATCACAATCCATTCATACATCCATTGTGTCAGCACATTTGTACATTTGTTGCCCTCATCATTCTCAAAACATTGCTTTCTACTTGAGTCCTTGGTATGAGCTCATTTTTTACCCTCCCTCCCTGCCCCCCTTTCTCATGAACACTTAATAATTTATAAATTATTATTAGTCATGTCTTACACTGTTCAACGTCTCTCTTCACCCACTTTTCAGTTGTACATCCCCCAGGGAGGGGGTTATATGTAGATCATTGTAATTGGTTCTCTCTTTCTACCCCCACCTTCCCTCCACCCTCCCAGTATTGCCACTCCCACCACTGGTCCTGAAGGGTTCATCTATCCTGGATTCCCTGTGTTTTCAGTTCCTATCTGTACCAGTGTACATCCTCCGGTCTAGCCAGATTTGTAAGATAGAATTGGGATCATGATAGTGGTGGGGAGGAAACATTTAAGAAATAGAGGAAAGTTGTATGTTCATCATTGCTACACTGCACCCTGACTGGCCCATCTCCTCCCCGTGACCCTTCTGTAAGGGGGTGTCCAGTTGCCTACAGATGGGCTTTGGGTCCCCAATCTGCACTCCCCTCATTCACAATGATATTATTTTTTGTTCTTTGATGCCTGATACCTGATCCCTTTGACACTTCATGATCACACAGGCTGGTGTGCTTCTTCCATGTGGGCTTTGGTTGGCCTAGAAGGCCACTTGTTTACCTTCAAACCTTTAAGACTCTAGATGCTATATCTTTTGATAGCCGACACCATTGACTTTCTTCACCACATTTGCCTTCAGTGATTGTGTCTGGAAGGTGAGCATCATGGAATGCCAGTTTAATAGAACAAGTGTTCTTACATTGAGAGAGTACTTGAGTAGGGGCCAAATGTCCATCTGCTACTTTAATACTAAACCTATAAATATATGCATAGTTCTATTCCTCCATCATCATATATAAATATATTTACATATGTACATGCCTATATTTAGAGCTCTATAAATGCTATGTGCCTTGCAGTTCTTTCCTCTATTTCCTTTTACTTTGCTCTTGTTCATGTTCAGCCTTCATTAGGGTTTCAGTAATTCCTCTCGGTTACATTACCCATGATCAAGCCCTACCAGGCCTCTTACACGCTCCTCACCACTGATTTTGGATCACTTGTTGTTCTCTTGTCCCTTGGTTTGTTAACCACTTCTTTTCCCCCAACCTTCCCCTCTCTCATGTCCCCCCCGGAACTGTCAGTCCCATTGTTTTCTCCTCCAGATTGTTTATCCCACCTATTTTATCTAGATAGACCTGCAGAGATAATAATATACACAAAAACAAGACAGAACAAAACAAAGCAACAAAAGAAAACAAAACAACACCACCAAAAAACAAATGACACAAAAAAGAAAAGCCTGTCAATAGTTCAAGGTCTGTTTGTTGACATTTGCGAGTGTTTGCTGATTGAGCCTGATGGGGTGCCATGCTCTGAACCCAAAGTCTATTTTTGATAATGCCTCGGGACTTCCTTGCTCTGCTCCCCTTGCTGTTCTGTTGCATGCCCTTCATGTTTTGCCTCAGTGTGGTGGGGTCAGATCGGTCTAATTCCCACACTGTGTCTCCAGTGTTGTCCCCTATAGGGCTATGGGTCAGTGGGGGATGTCCTGTCTCATAGTGGGACCAGCCATATGGTCCTCTCTGTGCATTGGCTGTTCTTAGTGGGGATATTGTCCTTAAGGCTTGGTGGGCCAGGATGTGCTCCAGTCTCTCTTCCTCCCCCTTCATTTGCTTCGATTTGCTCTGATCAGACATGTCCCTCTCTCGGAGCTGTAGCTTCAATGCTATCCTCTGAAGTACTTTCTTCTGGGGGCAAGGGCTGCTGTCCATGTAGTTGGGATTGGGGCCAACCCCTCAGACCTCTCTACTGGTTCCTTGCTTCATGCCAGTATGTTGCATTCACATCTTGGAGCATGGGGTAGAAGTCTGGTCCTTCTTTCCCGGCGACGATATGAACAAGACCCTCCCCTTGGATGGGTTAGTTCCCTGTTCCCCAGCTACCCATTTATTTCATTTTCATCCCCCACCCCCCAACCTTTTTAATTGTCTACCATATGTATCCCTGGATTTGGTCTGGCCCCTGCCATACTACCTGGACCTCACCCCAGGAATGTTTGTATACAGTAGCTTTTTCCTTATGTCTCTTTTGCATTTTTTTTTAAGTTTACCTCAGCGGACTCATGTTGTATTTGTGTTTTGTGCTTGGCTTACTTTGTTTAGCATCATTTTCTCCAGTTTTTCCCATGTGGCAAGGTGCTTCATGCATTCATCACTGCTTTTTAGTGATGTGTAGTACTCCAGTGTATGTATGTACCATAGTTTTTATTTAAATCATTTTATTAGAGGCTCATACAACTCTTAGCACAATCCATACATACATCAATTATGTAAAGCACATCTGTACCATAGGTTTTTAATCCATTCATCTGTTGATGGAAATTTGGGTTGTTTCCAACTCCTTGCAATTGTAAACTGTGCTGCGATGAACACCGGTATTGCTCAGTTCTCATACAATGTTTTTTAATTCTGTTATCTCATTGTTTTGTTTCTCGGTTTCTTTGGGGTGTGAGGTTTTTAGTATCACACTTTCTTCCTTTTTTCAGAATTGATCCCCAAATCTCTTGTATGGTCACAAACATCATTCACCTGTATTCTCTTTCTGGTAATTTAAGGTCTTCACTTTCTGTGTATTCCAATGAAGTTGCGTAATCTTCAGTTGTTGACTTTTGTTTATCTTGATTTTTTGTGGTTACTACTGCTGACTGTTGTTTGCATGGCATAGTGATCCAACTGTAGATGGTATGTAAGGTTCTGGATTGTGTGTGAGTAGGTGGAGGAGGGAGGGACAGGACTTGCTCTTTGGGTTAGTGGAGAAAGTTCAGATAGGGGCTGGAAATGTATTCTGTTGAGATGAGGAAGAAATGATAGAGCTGACTGGGTAGAAGGAATAGGAGATAGGAATACATGAGTAGGATTTAGGTGACAGAAATAATCATAAGTGGTGTTCTGGTTATAGTGGTTTTCTGATAAATTAAAAAAGGGGATTTTAAGGGGCCTGCTAGTACTTGTTAGTTTATGTGAAAGTGTGTCTCACTGTTAAGATTCTGGCTGAGACTGGCTGAATTCCCAAGGAGGTTCTAACTGGTGGCAGTTTCTAACATTTTATATTTTCTTTTGGCTGAGGTTTTTCTCTGTTTTGCTTTGTCATTGTTTGTGCTTTGTGTGATTTTCTGTGTATGAAATCCAGGCTATGTAAATCTCTAGAGACAGTAACTGGAGTGATAGTTGGCTAGGGGCATGGCAGGGAGGATGCGGGAAGTGGGAAGCTAACAATGAGTGGAAGAAGGAAGAGTTCTGACATTGATGGTGCTGATGACTGCACAACTCTTACTCTTGTACTTCTGCCAAAGAAGCCTCATCTCAATCTAATTATTATCAATGACTAGACAAACCCAAACTTCAAGACACGGAACAAAACAATTGCATGTAATATTCAAAAGTGCCATGGTCTCCAAAATAAAGAATAGACCGAGAGAAAGAGACAAGAAGACATGATATAAATGCCACATGTGATTCTAAGAATTATCAGGATGGCTGGCAGCACCAAAATGGGGTGTCCCTGACGGCAGTAATGTATCCACACGAACTTTCTGATTTTTGACAAGGGAGGTAGTTACTGCATTCTGAAATCGTTGAGGAACAAAGTCCTCTATAATATTCGAAAATAGTTTTTAAAGAAAGAAAGAAAGAGAGAAAGAAAAGTTCATTAGCTTCACATCAGGTGGTAATACTAAACCTGACTGTTGATCATTTCCATTTCAAGGCAGGCCTGATATTTCTCTTTCTTTAAAATATCAATTTCTTTCCTGTTGAAAAAGCAAAATTAACAATATCATTGCCAGTTAATGAGTTTTCTTCTTCTAGTAACAGTCCACCATGGCTTGGACAAAAAGGCCCACCCCTACCTCCCCTCATATTCTACGGCCCAGATCCCTCTACACTACTGCTACTGCTATGATTGATAATAGTGGTGATGGTTAAATCTTGATCCCAAGCTCCTAAAGCCAGAAGAATTTAGGAAAGTTTACCCTTAGGACTTCAAACCGATTCATTCCAGTTCCAACCCCTGTTGATAATTTGAATTTTTGACCTAAATATACTGAATCACAATCAATATTTTAGCAAAGTTCTCAGGCGATTCTTTAATTTTTAAAAAAGTTCTATTGATACATAATTCACATATATACAATTCAATAGTTCAATCATATCAAGATTGTATAATCATCACCACAATCAGTTTTGGAACATTTTCTTCATTCTTGTACTCGTCGTTATTAGCTTCCCATTTCCTTCTAACCAACTGTGTGAAACTCCCAAAGAACCATTAATCCAGTTAGGGTCTGTATAGATGCACCTATTCTGGACTTCATCTATAGGAAAACATACTTTAAAAAAAACAGAAACAACTAACAATAACAAAGTAAAACAGACAAGAACCTTTAGAAAAGAAAGCAGAAAGTATTAAAAACTGGAACAAATTAAAAATGGAACTTAAGAGAGATCTAAAGACAAGGTGCCAAATTTTAAACTAACTGCATCTCCAATAATCCCCTTTCCAATGCATTTTACATGAGAACAAGGCTGGTCCCATCCTTGGTCTAGGGTCAGATGGGATTCGTCAGGTGACTCTTTTTGAGGCGGAAATGAAAATTTTCAGCAGGGAGGGTGAAACCAAAGCCAGGTGTCACCTTGGTTTGTGCTGGTAACTGCCAAGGTCAATGGTATAGCCTCCCACACCCCTTAACGATTCAGTCTTAGAAACCCTCTACAGACTCAATGAGAGTGGGTTTAGTTTTCGCTTGCAAGATTTTGCCAGATTGTACAAAAGGAGCATTCTCCGTGGCAATCCTTAGTCAAGCAAATTACTACGGATTTAGCAAAGTATGGAACTAGCCACCCAGCAACACAAACACAAACCATCTTACCCTCACTGCGATCTGCTGGGAATGGAGTCTGGTAGTAAACTTAGGAGAAAATGGTTTCAAGGGAAGACCTCCTGGATTTCAGAACTGTAATGATGCAAATCCCCGCTGGTCCCTTCCCCTGCCATCCATATTCTGACCGTCATGGCTACTCCATCAACTATGCTCCATGCTCGCAGCAGGTCAGAGTTGACTTTATCTTGAACTTCTTATTTGGAAGAAAAATCAAAAGGCAGACTGCCCTTGGATATGGCTACAGCAGTGAAAACTCACTGACCAGTGTTAGCACTCCACTCCCTGTCCCTTGTTCCTGCCTCAGTGTCCTAGGGCCCAGACCTACCCCTAATGCCGATATCTACATACAAATATAAACCGTGGTGAAAAGTCCACCTGAAATTATTACTGAGTCATGAACATAGATATTGTATTTGTCTAGGAAGGCCCTAGGATCATTTCACTGTACTAAACTATGTCCACCTGTCCTCACCATCAGGTGTGATGCGGAGTACTTTCATACAGGGAATAAGGTGGTATGCCACGATGGCAGAAGTAAGAAGGATGGGTGTAGCAGCTGCTCACTGTGGGGTGGGCAATGCTGCCACATACATACGTGTTCTACCTTTTACGTCTGAGACCAGGCATTCAAGTATGAGAGGGGCTGCCTGCATGTGGAGGTAGGCCAGGGCCCTTTACATATGTGTCATGTCATGGTCAGAGACCAATTAGGTTCATCCACTCTTGGCTTTCTGGAAAGTGAGGTTGATTTGAGAATACGCCCCACTTTCTATCTCAGTAACTTCTACACTCACTTTACTGAGAGGAAACCACTCATTCTGCTATGTGAAAACTGGGTCACAAGCTCAAAGGTCCTAAGTTGAACCTGGACAAGCCTTTACCTCTGTACATCATTTGTTCTTTCTGCAACTTTAAGTTCTTGCTGAATCCTTCCCAATTCATTTGTCAACGATGTGTTTTCTTCAGAAAGCCTCTGTAGCTCGGCTCTGCAAGCACAATTGACAATCAGAAGTAAGTTGGGAACCATGTGCCCATGGTTGGTATCAATGCGTAATACTGAATGTGAGACCTTGGGGCATTCCAAAAACTATTCCCTGCTAGTGAATCCCGGCAGGGATCAAAGAAACAAGAATGACCAGAGCTTAAAATATATGCACACATTTTCCTCTTTAGTGAGACTGTCACCTGCTATACTCCAAGGTCATCACTGGAAGGAAAAACTGAGGAAGAATACATATTGATTTATGGAGCGGCCTGATGCACAGTGAATACCTCAGCAGAGAAAGGCAGGTGTCACTATCTACTCCATGACCAAGGCTACCCTGGGCCACATTATTTCCTGACAAACAATTCTTAAAGAATCTCTGCCAAGACAACACAAGTGATTTATGACAGGCAAGTATTTTTACCAACAAAAAAATCCCTAATGAGCTTTGAACCCATACTTTCTGTCCTGAACACATGTCGATATTTATCCCCCCAACTACGTCTTTGTCTGGCATCTTGTTAGATTCTAATTTTCCCAATCTAAGTAATCAAGGTACTATATAACCTTGCCATGCGTATCTTATGAATTATGTTCTAGTATCAAGCACAAGTATGTCTCATCTGACTTCATTTGATCTCATGGGGCACTAAGGGAAAAATAGAGAAAAAGAAGTCATGGGAACTTTAAAAGCAGCAAAGGGTTTAGAGTAGGGCTGTCAAATAAATGGGACATGAAATTTGAAATGGTCACTCTGGCTCTAGTATGGGAAACAGACTGATTCTAGGTGTGTACACTGTGTTAGGTGGAGGTGGAATTCTACTTTTGGCTGCTTGGAGCGCAGATACACTGAAGATTGCTCATCCTATCTGCTGAACAATTAAGAGACTATGTGAAGCCAAGTATGTAACTGCCCTCACAGAAGTAATGGAGAACACACTCAGAGCAGAAGACAATGGATGACTAGGGGCTCCGAAAACGTAGACAATTGTGTGTGTCAAGAGATTCCACCAAGAGTCAAAAGAGCAGCCAAAGGCTGTGGAATTTCATATTGGACAATGACATACTGGACAAGAGACTCATCTCTAAAATTTACAGAAAATTGAGTATCTCAACAGAAAGAGATAGGCAATCTAATTTAAAAAATGGTCAAAGGATGTGAACAGATCCTTCACCAAAGAAGACATTCAGGGGGGCAAAAATATATGAAGAAATGCTCTTAATCATTAGCCATTAGAGAAATACACATCAAAATGAGATACGACCTCACCCCCCAAATTAACTGGAAGGTTAAAAAAACAACAACAGATAACAACAAATGATGGTGAGGGTGTGGAAAGACTGGCACTTTCATACACTGCCGGAGGAACTGGGAAATGGTGCAGCCACTGTGGCAGGCAGTATGGTGCACCCTGAGAAAGTTGGGAAGAGAAATACCATGACACATCAATCCCTCTACTTGGTATGTGTCTTCGAGAAATAAAAACTATGACACAAATAAATAGATACAGACCCATGTTCATCATAGCATTATTCACAATAGCAAAAAACAGGAACAATCTAAATGCCCTGCAGTGGAAGAATGGATGAACAAACTTGGGTGCAATAAACACACAATGAAATGCTATGCAACGTCGAAGAATAACGATGCACCTGCAAAGCCCTCACAGAGGGATGGACACGGAGGACAGTACGCCGAGTGGAATTAGTCAAAAACAAAAAGGACAGATATCGTATGAGACCACCACTATAAAAATCAACAGTAAGTTTTCTTATGGAAATAAAAACATTCTTTGATGGTTGCAGAGGATGGAAAGGAGGGTGGGGAGGTGCGGCTAGAACACAGGCAAGTGATAGCCTGGGCGGAGGGGAATGCAACACACAGGAGAAACGATGGAGGCAGGCAGGCGAGTACACCGGTAGTTTGCAAGAGTGAGAAACTACAGACGCAAACACTGTTAGATTCAAAGTCCTACAACAGTGGGGGATTGGGGAATCTACAAGTGAGTACTTGGACATACACACAGGCTGAACAGATAGGAGACTTTTACATGTGTGTGTGTGTTTAAAAGAGAGTATTTGTATATTTACTTTTACTGCAAATATATCCATGAATGTGGTGGGGCGAACAGAGGACAAAATTATGACAACTTCTTAAATATAAGCAGATACTCTGAAGGAATAAGGTACTGGGCTTTGGGGGAGTGGTATCACAATAGTTGCAGGGGACAAAATGATCCATTAGCATATCATAGTTCACAAAGACAGTGCTCTACATTCTAATCTGGTAAGTAGCAGCGGTCTTAAAGGTCTCTGAGCAGCCGTCTAGGGTGCAAGGACTGATCTCTCCCTGTCCAGAGCAGAGCAGCGGGGTGGCAGTTAAACAGACACAGGGAAAACACTTAGTCGAAGGGACAGTGAGAACACCGGTCTCCACAATCCTGGGCCCAGAAGAACGGGGTGATACCTGGCGCCACCACCACCAGCTCTGCATAAAATCACACTAGAGAGTCCTGGAAAGAGAAGAAGAACCTGTCAATCAAAATCCTAAAAGAAACCAGGCTTACTGGTCAGACAGCGTCTGGTAGGGCCCCTAAGACCGTGCTCCCTTGGGTCTGGACTTCAACTCACTACTGTGTTAGAAAAGTCAACCGTTAAAATGAGATGGGGAGCATTCACCCAAAGACAGAAGGCTAGGAAAGGAGGAGAAAAGGACATAGAAAACAGGGAAGTCGTGGACTAAGGGAGGGCATATTAAGGGGACTGGAATGAATGAATGGCATCAAAATATGTATGAATTGCAGAGTGTTAAAGTATGATCTGCTCTGTAAACCTTCATTCACAATAAAAACTTCATTAAAAAAAGAGTTGTAGTTGAGTTTTGCACAAGACACATTGTTTCTTATGTCAATAAAAAGGTAAACATTATTATATCTTAAAATCTAAAAAATTCCATTCCATACAAACATATTGCATTGACCCAGAACTTTCATAGCAGTAGAAAAATGCAGGCAAGAGAATGAAAAATAAAGTGCAAATGAAATAACTATAGCTCTAAGCAACAATATGGAAGAATCTCACAAACAACATATGGTAAGAAAGGACGGATGGTATGCTTCTTTTATATAAAGTGCAAAAACAGGCAAAATTAAGGAGTTAGAAGTCAGGATACTGGCTATGTGTGGGGAATCCAGGAGGGTTCTATTTCTTGTTTTGGGTGCTGGTAAAACGATCTGATCAATTTCTTATAAAATCATAGCAGTACACTTTTTTATTGCATATAACATTAGAATATTTTAAAAAATACACACCTAAATACACCAAAGATATGTGATCATGAATGTATCAGAGATAAAAAACATCCAGATCACTGCTGTGGTTGGCAGATTAATGACCTCCTAAAGACTGTTCTGGGAAGCCATGGTGGTGCAGTTGGTATTGTATTCATCTGCATTTCACTCTAGGTTGCTAACTGGAAAGCCAGCAGCTAAAAGACCCACCCACTCACTGCTCTAAAGGAGAACGATGGGGCTTTCTGCTTCTATCAAGATTTATAGCCTCACAAACCCTAGGGATCAGTTTTACTCTGCCCTTTGGGGTGGATATGAGTCAGAATTAACTCGATGGCAGTTGGTAAAACATTATTCATGTTCTAATTCCCGATTGTGAATATTATGTTACATGGCTAAGGGGAATTACAGTTGAAGATGAAATTAAGTCTGCTGATCAGCTGACTGTGAGATAATGAGATTATTCTGGACTATTCTAGTGGGCCTATTGTACAGACTAGGGTCCTTTTAAATGAAAGAGGCAGAAGAGGCACAGCCTTAGATTCAGCCAGCCATTGGACGCTTTGAAAAGTGGAAGAGGCCACGAGTCAAGAAATGTGAGTGGCTTCTAGAAGGTGGAAAAAGTAAGTACATGGGTTCTCCTTAGAACCCCTTGGAAGGGGCACAACCCTGATGACTCCTCGATTAGAGTACAATTTAGCACTCAGTTCTAGCTAACATGCAACTAAGCTGTCAAGAAATTAGCTAAATTTTAACCTATTTCTGACCTGTAGCGTCTAGAACTGTAAGATATTAAATCTGTGTTGTTTTAAGCCACTCAGGGACATGGGTCCATCTATGGAAAATATTGGGAAAGGCCTTCCTATATCCCAGGCTTTTGAGATAGAGCATTTGCCAGCCAAAGTCCTCAAGCGAGAAGGCCAGTTCCACCTGTGGCCTTTCAAGCAGCCTGCCCAGCTGGTGGAATTAAGAACTCCCTCTCAGCTCAGCTTTCTCTAGAAGGCATTGGCTTCTGCGGCCAACATCCGAGTGTCCCAGTCAGTTCTTGGGGCTCTCACAGAATTCACGAAGCAGTAGATCTGCGCCAAGGACACTTTCAATAAATACACACAGTGGGACTAAAGGAAGGTGCTTGGAGCTGGCAGGCAGAGACCTTCAGAGACCCCAAAGGAATGAAATGGGGTTCAGGGCAGTCTTTCGTGGACCCCATGAGACAAGCACAGATTTCCTGCCGACAGAGATAGTGAAAACCTGAGTCTAAGCCACAGCAGTCCTCTTGGTGAAGTTCTGGGGGTTTCTGTATGGAAAATTTCTCTTTTCGCATTCACACAGCACCTAGCAACACCACGGCCCGAGTACAGGCCAGACTGGGCTTGTAAGCTTGGGCACACCTGGGCTACGTGGTATTCTCCTGGTGCCGAGTCTACCAGCCTGCTAGGAGGAAAGGGGGTTATGCAATCAAATCATCAGGGACTGAGATGACTCAGTTCCACTTGTTTAAGAATGGATAGAGGGCAAACCTGTTATTCTCTCTCGAGTCTGCTTCTTTCTCCCTAGCCAGAAGCTTATCTTCCAGCTGTAGGAGCCTGGTTTTCATGTCATTCTTTTCTCTCTCCAGCACAGTTTCTACCTTCTGTTATGGGTACAGCATCTTCTAATTTCTGCTGTCCTGTCCTAGTGGTCCCTACCCCATGCTCACCTTCCAAGACACAGAGGCTCCTAGAGGGGCAGCTTGTGTCCAGCCATGTCCAGTAAGGGCTGCTCTGTGGCTTTGGACTCCTGCTGCTCAGATGATCTTTGCTTCTGACCAGCAAGGCTGCTAGCCAAAGGTACGGGTTTCTCCAGGAACATGGGCCTTGCCCCTCTAGGGGATAGCATAGATCACCCATGTCTCTAAAGGAGCAGGAGCCACCTCTATATCATTCACCAAGATGGGATGGCCCTGATAGTGAGCTATGCAGAGGGTCCTCTGGGCTGTGGGGCTGCTCTCGGGACCGGGCTCTGGACAGGATCTGCAGTGAGATGCCTCCCTGGCATACGCAGGAACTCAGCCTCTCCACGTTCTGACCCTGCTGGTCCCGTCTCCTTTCTGACTTCTGTGGACCTCAGCAGGCCTGGAGGCAGTTGCCTTTCCCTCCTTCAAGAAGGCTTTCAGCCCCTCTGCCTCCAGGGAAAGCCCTTTTAATTGCTTCCTATATGTGGTTTCTAACTTGTCAAGTGCAAACACTTTGCAAATTTTAGCTTGCTCTTTACTCATCAGCCCTCCCTGCCACCCTCCACCCTCCACCCCCCACCCAACTTGCATTGCTGCTTCTTGCACTGGGCTAGCATCTCCTTCTGCCTCTCTTCTCTATCCCTTGTCCAAGTCCAGCTGGGCTCCCATGTCTGTCACTAGCTGCAGTTGCCTCTGAAGCATCTTTTTCTTTTTACAGTCCCATTGCTGTAACAAGTGCGCTGCTTCCATCCACAGGAGTTCCTGGCTCAGTTCAGCCTTTGCCCCCTTTCTACAGAAACTTTCACATGGACCTGGCTCAGAAACACGAATGTCACATGTATCACAGGGTTAGAAAGGCCTGCCCAAGCGCACGTTCTAAGTGCACAACTCCTCGCTACTCGTGCCAGCTGCGCTCAGAGAGTGCATGCACAGGATCTAATTGATAATGCAGCAGACACGACTTGTCAAATGGGACTAAATTTACATTTAGACGGATTAAAATGGAATAAAATCAAAGCTCAGATTCTTGGTCACATCAGTCACTTTCAGTGACCCCATGTGGCCAGTGGCTCCTGTAATGGGCAGGCAAACACAAGATATGTCTATCACTACAGAAAGCTGTATTGGGCAGTACTGGCCTAAAGTTTAGTGAAAAAAAAAAGTACCTTTAGTCGAAATTACTCTAAAAAGTATTTTAAACATCTAGGAAAGAGACCTTTAGAAGCCCCAGGAAAATAACACTGCGGTGGAGTGAGGCCCAGCTGAGAGCAGTCAGCCTGGGAGAACAAGAGTAACTCAGCTCATCAGAGTCATGCAATATGGCTCGACTCACAATCATGACATGGGGTGGGAATGGGGGTGGGAGCAGCCTTCCAGCCAGTTAAGGAAACTCCTGGGACCAGACATGTCCCTTTGCTGCTTCTTAGAGCCTGAGAGGGCTTGGGAATAGTGGCAATGGTCTATAAGGTGTTCTGGACAGTAGCCCGCCCTTTACCAGACAGTTCACAGGTTCAGATACTATGAAGCAAAATTCTCAGGAGGAAGCTCTGGATCATCCTAGCGGGCAGTATGTGTTATTGCAACGCCCAGGTCTGAGGCCACTGTGTGGTCATCTTTTGGGGAACAGAAAGGCAGGGTACAGAAGAGGGTACAATTCAGTAGTCCAGGATTTTCTTTACCGCCCATACTCAAGCTGCCTCAATTTCCTTGCACCATGACAGAAAGGCAGACTGGCTCTGGGATCATCAACCTCCCCAGGTCACAGGACACGGGAGATGGCTTGGTCCACTGTGGTCATCTTAGTGCCACTTCTAACCCGAGCCATGTTCCCAGCTAAGAATGCTTCCCAAGGAGGCTTTGCAGGTCTGGTCAGCAGGGCTCTAGCCCGCTTGGTGTCCAAGTTGGCGAGGGCCAAGATTCTCTGTGGGAGAGTGAGGTCATGATAAATAGGCATGGGCTGGCAGCAACCAGTTATCATTCCACTAAGTGAAACCTCCTTGATACGCTCAGTTTTCCAAAGAAATCTTTCATTGCTTTTCTTTGTGATGACACAGCAACTCGCTGCCATGAAACCGATTCTAACTCCTATGCTCTGCAGGATGGAGCAAACTGCTGCCGAGGCTCTCAGATGGTCCCTCTTCTTGGAGGAGCAAGTCTGTTTTTCTCTCACAAAGCAGTTGGGAGGTTGGAATCACCAATCTTGTAGTTAGCAGCCTGATGCTAACCCAAAGCCCCAGCAGGGCTCCTTTCGCTTAGGACAGCTTTGAAAAGCTACCTTCACAGATAACTGGCCTCCCTATTGCAAAGGAGCTTTTAGCCTTTTTCTCCATTTGCCCACATGCTACCGCGTGCACTGGAAAATTAGAACATGACATTAAATAAGGAAGATGCTTTGCTACTTTGTTCCTTTGCTACAGAGAAGTCTGAGGCAGAAAATAAATATGAATGTGTTAAAAGTAGTCTACAAACTAAATTACTTCATAACTTAAGTTTTAATATATATATTTCTAATTTAAGTTAAAACAACTCATACAAAGCCCTATTTTTTCCTACCTTCCTCTCTGTGGCCAGAGAAAAACTACCCACTTAGCATGCACTGCAGTTGAGTCATTTCCTGAATTAAATATCTAATGTGGGTTTTGGGGAAGAACTTCAGACTGAAGGAGGACCCAGAAGAAAACAGGGCAGCAGACCTGATTTGTGGTAGTCCGTGCTGGTGTCTCAGGCGTAGCTTCTCGTCTGGCCACTGAGCTAAGGTGGCCAACTCCTTGGGGCAATGTGGGCCCCCACTCCTTATCTCCCACAGCTGCCCCTGCAGGCTGCAAAGGGCATCCTGAGACTGTGCATGGAGCGCCTCCAGGTCTGCTCTCTGGCTCTCTAGCATGCTGACTTCACTTTTGAACATAAGCTCCATTTCCCTTTTCTCCTTCTCAATGTTTTTCTTCATTAGTTCAATTTCCTGCTTGTAGTTTACCTGGAAAGAGAAACATTAGCCCCTGACAATATGACATGGAAACAGCAAGGTTGTCGGGCATGCCAAGGAGCTGAGGCCTGCAGAAGTCAGAGATGAAAAGGCAGCGGTGACATCCCCAAGACTCAGTGCTCAAGATGTAGGCACAGCCTTGTCTGGACCAGTTGGATAACCTCCCGTGGGAGAAGATATTGTCTGGCCGTTGGCTGGCAAGCTCCGTTTAGGTAAGTAACTTGCACCCAGGAGCTCAGAGGTCCCGATGGAAACAGGGTGGCTGGCTCTCTGAGTCCTGAAAGTAGAATGAACGCGGCACATGGCAACTGTGTGCGGACATTCTCTTAGTCACCATTTAAGGAGAGGCAGGAGCTAACTTCATCTGAGAAGACCTTGTCAGCCAGGGTAATCCTGGCTGAGAAACTATGCAGCATCCCACGAGAGGCAAAGCCAAGGATAAGTTATGCTAAGAATGAGGTAGGTGGTGTGAATTCCCGCACAGCAGTTGGCAGGGCTGCACTCAGCATGCCAGCCCCCAGCGACTTTGGGCCAGGCACTGACAGTCATTTCTGCTTGTATTTCCCTCAAACTGTCTTCTTAGTGCCCCCGCTCACCAACCAGAGAAATCCAAGGCAGCTGCCTGGAGAAGGGTCAGCACTAAGCACGGCTCTCTGTGCACAAAAGGAAGCCCCAGGCTCCCCCTCGGGCACCCCTCACACCTACCTTCGTCTCCAGCTGGCTCTTGACGTCTTGGTAACGTTCTTTCACCTGCTCCATCATGAGTTCCGTTTCGAGGCTCACTGGAGTAGGAGCTGTAACGCATGTGAAAAAGCCTGCGAAGAGAGGAAATCTCAGCTTAGCTCAGTGAGGACATTACAGGTTTCTTACAGCTTTCCTATTCCCAAGGGACAACAAAGCACAGATTCTACATGTGCTTTTTCAAGGGAAAGGCAGTGATGGTGGAGTCCTGCCGCACTGGCGTACAACAGCACGCATCACTGGTGATCTGCTATGTTGTATCCATGTAGAATAAAGGATCTCAAACTTATTTGGTCAGCTGTCCAATTTTCAGAAAAATAGTTATCCAGCAACCCTCTGGCAATTAACTTTTATACAATAGCCCATCCCTAATCCAGGATAGGGTGTAGGTTATTTGCTTTGGCAGCTCCCACGGATTATTCCAGTGCCCCCCCAGGGGGCAGCATTGCCCACGTTAGGAAACACTCATTTAGAACCATTTCACACTTTCACCAGAACAGATTGCTCAGGAGGCTCCTGCAGCCCATCACACCCTTCAAGTTCCTACAAAGTGGCAGTGATATCGTGTGAAGGGACTTCAAAAAACCTCCAGAACACGGAAGAAAAAGATAATGGAATTGTCCATGAATGTAAGGCCCCCTTGTACTTCACTTCAAGTTTATTCCCTGGTGATGCCAGGATCATAGAGGAGGTGGGGAGATGGAAGAAGTGGGGTGACCTGGTGACACATGCCTCTGGGCAGTGTGATGCCTGGGAATGAGCCTCACTGTGTGTGAAGGTGGCCAGACACACCTCATGGCCTGTTTATTAGCTAAAGACTTCAAATTGGCCTCCTCCTCCTCCACATTATTATATCACACAAATAATGCTGGGTTTCAGGATATGTAGGAGCTCTGGTGGCATGGTGTTTATGCATTGGACTGTGATCTGAAATGTCAGCAGTTTGAAACCACCATCAAGAGTTACAGTCTCAGAAACCCACAGGGGCAGGTCTCCCATGTCCTATAGGGTCATTATGAGTTGGCATCAACTTGATGGCAGTAAGTCTGTGTGTTGCTCGATAAACTGGTCAGATGATTGCTGAAGCCAAAATGGGTGCATAAGCAAATGTGGTTGAAAAAAGCTGATGGTGCCTGGTTATTAATAGCATATGGGGTCTTAGATGCTTTGCAGTTAAATAAGTGCCCAACTAGCAGGTAAGAAACAGCCCACAAGGAAGCACACCAGCCTGTGTGATCATGAGGTGTTGAGGAGAAATGGTATCAGAAGTTCAAAAGATAAGCAACCAAATTGATGTGAAGGGGCATGGATGTAGTAGAGACCCAGAAATCACAGCCCCTCTGGTAATTGGACAGTCACGCTCAGAAGGGACACAGGAAGGGATGATAAATCCAGGGTGTGGTATAGCACTGATGAACTACATAATTATCCTCTAGTTCCTTAATATTCCCTCCCCTTATGATTATGGTTTTTATTTGTTTTGCCTCTTTAATCATATCAGATTTGATGCAGGCTCATCGTATATTTAATATCATTTGATACATGAAAGCTAAGATAGATAACCCTTCAGAAACAATAAATGGAGTAACGGTTCCCTGAGGGTACGGGAAGGGGGGAGGAGATAACAGGGAGCTGAGAGCACTGATGACTGAATAACCCCACTCAATGGGATCGAACAACAGAATTGTATGTGAATGGATATATTGGATGTGCAAGATATGGAAAAAAATAAAGTAAGGTTTCCTGGGGCGGGGTATGGTGGGCAAAGGAGGGAATAAATGGGGAGCAGATATCAAGGAGTTCAAGAAAAAGAAAATGTTTTGAAACGGATTGTGGCAGCAACTGTACAACACTGTTTGATATGATTTAACTATGGAATGTTATACTTGTAAGATCTCCCAACAAAATGATTTTAAAATACAATAATAATAATAATAATAATAATAATAATAAATAAAGCAGTCAGGCACATTCCATACGTGTGGAATGAGGAATGGTGCTTGAGAGCACTGCAAGGACTCGCTTTCCGACCTGAATCACCACTCCGCACACCAGGCACACAAGGCACATCTTTGAACTACGTGTGTTGCTAGGGCTTGGAAGAGAGCTGGTCTGAGACTCAGAATTGCATTTATGCCATGACTCAGTCTTCATTTTGCAGTGTCAAGGATGGGACGTGGCAAAGTCATCCTCTACTCTCATTGTCACCCTGAAAATGGTGACAAACTTTGACATAAGGGACAAGACAAAAACCTGAATGAGAACCTCTGGAAAGAATTACTTTGCCTTGGAAACTGAGAACTGTCAACTTGCGCAGTCACCTGGGCTGACAGGAGGTCCGTGAGGCTGGACAGTCCACATCACTAGGCTTACTGCAACCCAGCTTCTTACTATTCTCTCAGCAGCAGACAAACATCGGAAGGGTCAACTGAGCCTTGGTGCTGCTTCTAAAATGGTTTCCATCAGAGGGATGGGAGGACAGTACATAAAAAGGCCACATTGTGAAACTGCTAGGTTTCATTAGCGATGGCATGAAGCCTAGGTCTGTGATCTGGTGCCGCAGTCCCCAGTCTCGAGCAGACCCAAGACTTCAGGGCCTTGTCTCCCAGGTTTTGGGTCAGTGGTTCGTGCTGAGGGCCATAAATTCTGTGTAGTTGAGGGGACACAGTGTCCATTTCCCTGGGGATGGCTGACCTGTCTGTTGTGTGGAAGAATACGTAGGATGCCTTAAATGGATGTCACAGCACCCTTGGCATCTCTGGATATGGTGCAGCTGGCTGTGTCAGGCTCCATCCCACATTTCCCAAATGAGTCTAATGGCCTTTGGCTGTTGACTCACAGGATTTCAAGACACCAATCTGCCATTTGCAGGTGAGCAGGTTATGTTGGGGTCCAAAGACGCTCTACCCACATTCAGAGAAAACTTAAGGTTCCCAGGTTGGCTCTTTTAGCTATAATTCATTTACATTTTATTAAATAAATAGCTTTAGAGCACTACAAAACTGGGAGGGAGGAGGATGCAAAATGCTCGACTGCCAAAGATCCACAGGTCAGTGTCCACAGATCTCCCTGGGGTGAGGGAGTGGCCTGTCAGTGTCCACAGATCTCCCTGGGGTGAGGGAGTGGCCAAAACTTAGCACACAAAACCACTGTGTATCAGAGCTTTGGCAGCAGGGCTGAGAGACTTGCCACGGTGTCTGCTGATGCACAGTTGGGGGCACTGATCCAAGAACCAACCCCTGGCTATACAGGACTATGACAAAACTCTAGGGCAGCTGTGTTACCTCCTTGTTCTTGTCTTTTGAAGGAGCTGAGATTAATCAAACACAGTCTACACTGTAGGTGGAATTTGTCATAAACCTCAGCACTAAGAGGATCCTGAAGCCAGAGATATCTACTTTTAAGCAGATATGCACGCCTATGCACACAGGTCCCAACTGCTTCCAGTGCTTGACCTGTGTCCTGCGCAGGCGCCGCTGGCACAGGTCTATTCTGACGAATTCTGACACTCAAGGGGACAAATCTCAAGCTCTCTCTGAACATCAGGGAGTCATTAATATGTTTTAGATATAATTTATCTCTTTTATTAAAAGAGTTTTCACATCAACCAGCTTACAGCTCAGAGGACAATCTGTATAGAGACTGGTCTGTGACCTGGGCAAAGGAAATATAGCTCCTTTATTTACTGTCACATACCCTCACTCTCTCTGTCTCTAGCCTATGCTGAAACCTCACCACCAAGTCCCTTCATCTTAATCACAACTCTGGAGGTGGCTTTGGAACATCTACGAGTGATGGACATGCCTCTCATGAGGTCATTGTGAGATCACATAACTGCTGCCATTTCATTACAGTTGATAAAGCCCCCATCCCCTTCCATAAATTCCCAGCTACAAGGAACTCAGCCGGGTGGTGCCAGTGTGTCTGGGGCAGGTGTTTGTGCCTCAATATACCCTATGATGCTTGGAAGTGGCCCATGACACAAACTACGGGTAGGTCTGAGAGATAGCCCAGTTTGCTGGAACAAGGACTCCACCCTTTCCCCAAGAAGATCCTCTACCTTCGGAGCAATCTGCTGGGGGCAGGCATCCATCTGGCCGGAAACTAGATGGGCTACTCTGTGTCTTGTGCATCCATGTCTGTAGGCCTTCCAGCGCAGCCTGCAACTCATCATTGCGGTCCTGCAGGTCCCATAAGCAGAGTAGAGATGGCCCTACAATCCCCATGCTACACAGCAAGGCCCAAGGAGCAATGCAGCACCGCAGGGTCTGCAGGATGCCCAGTGGAAAGGAAATTCAATTCCTGACAGCAAACATGTAACATTCAAACTATAAGTTTCCAACTATGCAGTGAGTTAAACATGACAGGGATAATTCAGCTTTCTTAAATCCTACATCGCCTTCTATCACTAGAATCATAGCAGGGGCTAAATTTTTTTTTAAGTGAAGTGAATGTGGAGGAGAAATGCAGATCACCAACATCTGACTCAACAGGAATGTGTGCAAGTCCACCACAGTGATGGGGTGTGGGCAAGAAAAGCAACTCACTGGTGTCCTTTCTCCAGAGAGTTCTGCAGCTTTGACTGTCAAGGCGTTGCCATCATCTTAAAACAAAATGCCACCCAGCCGAGCAGAAAGGCCACATGGATGGCTGAGGCCCAATGAGGCACATAGAGTGGGGGCTGCAGGACAGACAGGCAATGCTGGGAGGCTGCCCTGAATCTGCACCTGGCTGCAGTGGTCTGTCTGCACAGGAGTTGAGGAAATGCACTGTAAAAAGCACACTTGGTTGCCAGGGTTTAGAGGCGAATCTCCCAAGACACAGCTCTCACTTGTAGATTTAAGGGTAAGAAGGCAAGAAGCACCTGTCTGTGGGACTATCGTGGTGTGAAGTCTCTTGGCATGGCTCTTCTGTCTAGATCTTTGTGATTCCCATTGATGATTAGGTGGGACTTTGCAAATAGGGCATGTCTAACACAAAACAGAGTGGACTGGTTCATTTTCGTTGCCACTTCCCTGGCCATAGGGATGTGTTATCTTAGAACAGGAACAGAGAGGAATCCCATGAACTTAAGGGATAAAGAACTACCAGTGGAGAACAAATGAGATCTCTGTCTAAAGACAAGAGGAACCAGAGGCTGTGAAACAGAAATTACTGGACAGACTGAAAGAACAAGGCAAAGTCAGAGGCTGAGGCAAGGAGACACGAGACAGAATTGAAGAGCAACACAGAGACTAAGGACTAGAGAAAGACTTGATTGAGGCGAGATGATACTGTGGACCAATGAGTGTATCCTTAGTGTTTTCTGATCTTGGCTTGTAGTAACCCATTAAGTTCTCTAAAAAGCTCCCTTAATTGTGAGTATTGCCTGTGAGCTCTGTGCGACCAGTGCAATGGATTATAGAACACAGCACAAAAGTAGAATGCTGTGGAAGAAACAGTTACTATCAGAAAAGGGTAAAGAATGATGGAGGGTGGAGGCATGCCTGATCTCTATTTTGTGGCAATCGGCCTTGATTGAAGGAGCTACGTAGGATTCTTCTCCTTGATGTAGCCAGAGGTCAGCTATGCACTCCATGCGGTTTACTCAGGGACCCTAGATCCCTTCGTGAAGGAATGTGAGGTGTGTGGTCACTTTCCCTTTTGTGCACCTGGGGATGGGGGACTTGGGACTCTTCAGACCTAATGAATACGGCAGCAGTGCTCCCAGGGACTATAGGAGTATGATTCTACCTGGTTTCTCCTTTAGGAAACGTACTCTGGAGGGACACTAGACATTGAACTGCGAAGAAGCCCAAACTGGCCCATCAGGCAGCCACATGGTAAGCGAGCTTTCAGACATTTCTGGTCTAGCCAGTAAGGTGTGTAGCTGAGGCCCCGGCATCATAGGGCAGAGAAGAAACATGTTTGTTATGCTATGTCTGAGTTCCTTCCCACAAAATATAAAATCTATGAGCATATTTAATTGCTATTTTAGGCCATTAAGTGTTGGCGATAATTTCTTATGGAGCCATAGTAACTGGAATAACATGTATGAGTGAGTCACAAATAGCTCATGGAAATAGGATTAAAAGGTAAAGGAATTTTCCATGAATTTTTGAAGCCCTTTTTCTGTAATTTACAAAGGTAAATTACAGTCTCTTGAGGGGAAAAGTATATTAATTTTAAGTGGGAGAGAAAAAAAAGTTCTCACAAAAATCTGTTAAGAAATGGATGGTAGAGACTTCCAGGAAGATGGCGACTGAGTAACACATAGCAGAGGAACTCCACAGAAATCTGTGCAGGAGAGTCACTAAGAGGGAAATTCCACACCGCCAGGTCGCAGAAGGAGCATCAGAAAGATAAGTAGGCAGAGATCCAATAGGTTTTAAGGAGCTGGGTCTTTTGGCTTACCACAATGGAGGCCAGCTAGGGTTTGACCTTAGCCTAAGGTGACCAGACGTACCGCTTTTTAAACATTTTTTCTCGTGTCTATGGTGTTTTTAAAAAGTCCCAATTTTTGGAAAGAATGGACAACAAGTGAGGGTATGTACGGTTTTTGGCTGCCATGTGGCAATTTCACCAGGATATGAGTTTTATCAATGGTGTCCCGCTATACCAATGTTAAAATCTGGTTACCTTACCTTGGCCCGGCCACTGTCTTGGCTGGAGCCAGGATCATTTGTAGCCAACACAGGGGCTTTATCTCAACACAGCCACAGTTTGACACCATCTCAGGGCAGGGATTAAACCCCTGCAGCCCCATGGTCAAGGATCAGGTTCATTTATATTGATGCTTCAGTTTCCCTCTCTTCTCTCTATTCCCCCCTATCCCCCTGTCTCAGTGGGCTGTTTTTTTCCTTCTCTTTTTCTCTTCCCCTTTCTCTCACACAGCACTGCCAACATCCTGACCACTACCCTTAGCCTAGGGCATTAATGCCTGCACTCAACCCTGCTGGGCGAGCTCCTCCCTCTGCAGCATAACCGGAAGCTGGGAAAGCCCACCCACACTCCAACAGGGGATATCCTGCCCAACTTCTTCCCTGGAAAAGCCCACCTGCCGGTCCTCTGTAGTGCTTAAGACATGGCTGGAGAAATTCGGCACCCCTTCTTTGGGGGAAATCCTGCCTGTGTGCCTTGGGGAGCTCCTATCCATCCTCTGTGGTCCCACGTTACTGAGGGAGCTTCCTCCCGCCTGCTGTAGTGCCTCACAGACTAAGAAAGCTTATCAAACACTCACCAGCTTTCCACGGAGCAGTGGGAACCTCTGCCTAACCTATGCAGTGATCTACCTGATCAGGGAAATTCCGCCCACCATTCACGGTGCTCTATACCAAAGCAGGCAACCAACCAGATTTCTGTGACACTCCTGTTGCAGCGGGCACCTTTGCATGCCACCTGTGGCAACCCAAGCCGTCATGGGCCACACCATCATGGATTCTTGTGAGATCACCCAGTAAAGCACCATCCTCGTGGATCCACAACAACCCAACCAGCATCTCCGGAGAGGCCCATCCAACTTGTTGACTAGGGAAAGAGTGAAGCCACAGGAGGATAAAGTGGTTGGCTAATTCCATAGTGAAATTAGCTGTAGCAGTTCGAAGAAGCTTTCCTACGAGTCTCCCAGAGAGAGCCAGTGCTCTTTGACTCCCTGAAAAATGGCACCTGGCTCCTCTAAAACAAACAGCAATCAGGCCCAATGACCTCAACAAAAAAACATGAGAAACAAACTTCAATGGCAGAGATGTCCTGAACCGAACGACATGCATAGAAGAAGCAGATATTTATCTGCCACATAAAGAATTTTTCAGAATACTTCTTGCTGTAATACAGGATATGAGAAAAACAATACAGAAAAAAGATGAAATGAAAGAGGAGATTAAGTCCATACACCAAAGGGAAATACAAGAGATCAGGGAAGAGATAACAAAAACTAGTAGCAGACACGCAGACCTCGAGAATCGACTGGAGGAGGCAGATAATTGCACCAGTGACCTAGAGGACAGCCAAGGAGACTTTAAATGCGAACAAAAATCTAATAAGATCATTAGTGAAGCTGAAGAGAACCTAAAAGCTAGGTCTGATGCTATGAAGTGGAACAACATTAGAATTATTGGATTACCAGAGGAAGACACCACAAAGAAGTCAACTGCAACAGAGAGGAAATTCTTGGAGGAAAACTTCCCGAGCTTAATGAATGAAAACCTGGCAACCATTCAGGAAGCTGAAAGAACACCAGTCAGATTGAAACCCAAGAAGAAATCAAGGCACATCATACTTACTATCCAACTTTGAGGAAAAGGAGAAAATCATGAGAAGAGCTAGGGAAAAACAAGCAATCACATAGTTTCCCAAATAAGAATATGCTCAGACCTATCATGTTTCCCCAAAAGTCAGACATCCCCCCAAAATAAGACCTACTTACAGTTTTGCCTCGGGCTGAAATATAAGGCATCTCCCAAAAATAAGACCTCCCCAAAAATCAGCATCCCCGAAGCTACCGTAACTCTGGACTCTGGATCATAGTGGTGGGCACCACCACGCAGCTCACTATTGGCTGCAGCGCAGTCAGAGCAGACAGGTAGTACGAGGTCTCTTTTAATAAAACAATAAACAATAAACGTGTACCACATTCTTCTCCATGGAAAAATAAGATATCCCCTGAAAATAAGACCTAGTGCATCTTTGGGAGCAAAAATTAATATAAGACACTGTCTTATTTTCGGGGAAACAGGGTATCAGAGAACACTATGAAGAAGAGGAGAGAGTTGTTGAGTAACATTGCAAAAATTGAAGGAAAATAATGCAAACCCAAGAATACTCTACACAGCCAAATTACTGATCAAGATAGATGAAGAAGTAATTGTCTTGTTAGAGAAGGAAAAACTCAAAGAATACATTAGAAGAAACCCAGCCTGGATCCTTGTCGATCCAGTATAGGCAGAAGAACAGCACTCACCAAGCATAAGTAAGAGACTGCCACAGAGAACAACCTCACCCAGAGGGAAACAAAGAGAAAACAGCCCCCAAGATAGCATTGGATTAAGGGTGAAAAGAAGTCAAGAATGAAACACACACACACACACACACACACACACACACACACACACACTACATTAAAAAGAAAGGGAGGTGGGAAAACACCCAACACAAAAGGTGTAAGATGACATCACAGAGTCCACGGATGGAAATAATACCCCTGAATATCTATGAACTAAACTCAGGCATTAAAGACTGAGGCTAGCAGACTAGTTTAGACTAGTTTAGAAATACAACTAATCAATCTGCTGCCAACAGGAGACACGTGTCAAGACTACAAACAAAACTAGGCTGAGAATCAAATGCTGGAGAAAAACATACCAAAGAAACAGCAACTAAAAAAAAACCAAGGGTTGCAATCGTAATCTTGGATAAAATGACCTCAAAGTGCAAACCATAAAAAGAGATGAGGAACACTATATAATGCTCAAGGGAGCAGTAGGCAAAGAACCACTAAGCATTGTAAACATATTCCCCAAATGACAGACCTGCTGAATACGTCAAACAAATGCTTCAAAATATGAAAAAGGAAGTCACAGCCTCAACAATTATAGTAGGTGACTTCAACACACTACTCTCTGAGAAAGAAATATCACAGGGAAAGAAATTCAACAAGGAGGCCAGAGATCTAAACACTACAATTAGTCAATTTGACCTGATATATATTTACAGAGCTTTTCATGAAAATACAAAATATTTCACATTCTTTTCAAGCCCACATAGCACATATTCGAAGATAGACCACATGCTGGGGCATAAGTCAAATCTGCATAAATTTAAGCACATTGATATCATATAGACTTCTCTCACTGACCACTGTACCATAAGGCTGGAAATCAGCAAAAGGAAGATGAATAAAACAAGGCAAACAATTGGAGGATGAATAACTCTCTACTGAAAAAGGAGTGTGTACTGGCTCAGATCATAGATGAAATTAGGAAATTTCTAGAAACCAATGAGAATGAGAATAAGAATAAGACGTACCAAAACTTATGGGACACAGCAAAGGCAGTTATCAGAGGAAGTTTCATAGCAATACATGCACACCTGAGAAAGGAAGAAAGCCATATGATTGATATGCTGGCACAAAATTTACAGCAACTAGGGCTGAGTCAACAGCACCATCGTGCTAATAGCAAAAGAAAAGAAATAATAAAAATCAGGGCTGAGATTTAGGAGAGGGAAAATAAGAAAACTATGGAAAAAATTAATGCTGCTAAAAGTTGGTTCTTTGAAAAGATAAACAGAATCAACATATCGTGGGTAAACCTAACCAAAGAAAGACGGGAACAAATTTCAATAGCAAGAATGAGGGATGAAAGAGGGGACATTACAACAGACTCTAATGAATTCAAAATGATAATTAAAGAGTATTACGAAGGACTGTACTCCAATGAATTCAACAACTTGGAAGACATGGTCAAATTTTGAAAAACAATCCCTCCCTCGAATTTCCCAGAGGAACATCAAGAATGTCAATAGACCCATAGCAATAGAAGAAATAGACAAGGATATCAAGGGATTACCAACCCCAAATTCCCTGGACCAGATGGCTTCACAGGACAATTCTACCAAGCATTTAGGGAAGAAATGACACCAATCCTACACAAAATCTTCCAGAACATAGAAAAGACGGCAACCTCTTGAAGCAAGTATAAATATGATACCCAAACAGGGCAGGAATCCTACAAGAATTGAGAACTACAGACCAATATTCTTAATGAACACAGATGCAAAAATTGTTAACAAAATACTTGCCAATAGAATACAAATGTATATAAAACGAATACCATATATACTTGAATATAAGCCGACCTGAGTATAAGCCTAGGTACCTAGTTATTACCTGGGAAACTAGAAAAACTGATGACTTGAGTATAAGCCTAGGGTGGGAAATGCAGGATGTGAATTAACACAGAGACCAGAGGGGAGAGACGGAGCGCAGCCACGGACACATCCTGACCAGTTCAGCTGCCAGCGTAAGTGAATCACTATGGGTGCTTCTGCAAATTGGAGCCTTCCACGTCATAGGATGGCTCTGATTGGTTAGATGTGAGTAACAAACATTCAAAGCCCTGCAGTATCAGTGGGGCTTTGAATGAACAGCGGAGGAACGACAATCACCTGTGAGATATTACACCTCGTATAAGTTAAACCCCAGTTTTTCAGCACATCTTTTGTGCTGAAAAATTCAGCTTATACACGAGTATATATGGTAATTCACCATGACCAAGCAAGATTCATACCAGGGATAGTTCAACATACGAAAGACCATTAGTATCATGTGCCACATTGACATGAAAAACTCTAAGAACCACATGATAATATTGATAGATGTGGAAAAAGCATTCGACAACATCCAACACCAATTCCTTTTTAAGACACGTCAGGAGATAGGAATGGAAGGACAATTCCTCAAGACAATACAAGCTATATATGAAGAACCAACAGCCAACATGGTAGTCAATGCAGAAAAGAGGAACACAATTCCACAGAAAAAGGGTCCAGACAAGGATGCCCCTCGTCCCCACTCTTATTTAACATCGTACTGGAGGTTTTAGCTCACAGCATAAGGCAAAGGAGAGACATCAAAGGTATTCGTCTGGGGAAGGAAGAGGTAAAACTATAGTTATATGTAGATGACATGATTTTATAAATGGAAAATCCCAAAAGATCCAAAAGGGGCAGAGTGGCAGGATACAAGATCAACAAACAGAAGTCCACTGGACTGCTATACATATCAGCTAAAATAACAGAAGAGGAGGTCAAAAAGGTGGTACCCATCACAATAGCCAAGCACAAATTAAAATATCTAGGGAAATAGCAGACTAAAAGAACAAAAGATTTATATGAGGAAAACTATGGAACACTATTGCAAGAAACCAAGAGTGATTCAACAAATGGGAGAATATCCCATTTTTGTCGATCAGAAGACTCAATATAGTAAAGATGTCAGTTCTCTCCTAGGCACTATATAACTTTAATGCAATCCTGAGAGAATTACCCTCATCTTTCTTGAAAGAAATGGAAAAACTGATTACCAAATTCATATGGAGAGGGAAGAAGCCCAGAATTAGCAGAGACTCCCTAAGAAGGACACAGTGGGAGGGCTTGCTTTACCTGACTTTAGCACATATTATAATGCCATCATGGTCAAAACTGGGAGGTATTGGTATAATGACAGATACTTAGACTACTGGAAAAGAACTGAAAACCCAGAAATAAAATCATCAGCATACAGACAACTCACTTTTGATAAAGCCCCCAAAATATCAAAAGCAGGTACCCTCTTTAACAAGCGGTGTTGGAAAAAATGGATATCTACCTGCAGAAAAATGAAGCATGACCCTTATCTGACTCCATGCACAAGAATAAACTCAAGGTAAATCACAGACCTTGAGGTAAAACTCCAAACTATTAGGTCCATCAATAAGGGAACTGGGACCAATCTGAGAATTTTGGCACTGGGAATACATGGGATAGCAGAAACAGGGAAGGACACAAATGCACATGAGTCACAAATTGACATGTGGGATACACTGAAGATAAAACATCTGTGTACATCAAAATAATTCACCAAGAGAGTAATAAGAGAGCCCTCGGACTGGGAAAACATCTTTAGCCTGACACATCAGACAAAGGCCTTATTACTAAAATCTACAATACTCTGCTAGTTTCCAAAGAGAAAAAAAAACTAATTGCCCACCGAGGAGGTGGGCAAAGGACCTGAACAGCAGTTCCACAAGGGTACAAATCCGAATGCAAGGAGTTGGAAACAACCCAAATTTCCACCAACAAATGATTGGATTAAAAAACAGTGGTATATACATACAATGGAGTACTACACATCACTAAAAAGCAGTGATGACAAATACTAAGAGGACGCCTGGCCCTCCCACCAGAAGAACTTATTTCAAAAGACGGCATTGAATCTGCAGCTCCAGGAGAGGGACATATCTGATGGGAGCACATGGGTGATGATGAAGGGGGAGGAGGAGAAAGTGGAGCACATCCTGGCCCACCAGGTCTTGAGGACGATTATCCCGATTAGAGCAGCCAGTCCACAGAGAGGACCACATGGCCAGCCCCACTATGAGACATGACGCCCCTCACTGACCCATAGCTCTACCGGGGACAACACTGGAGACACAGTGTGGGAACTACGCCTGATCTGATTCCGCCACACCGAGGCAAAACACTAAGGGGGTGCAACAGAATAGCAAGGGAATGGAACGGCGAGGTCCTCAGGGAATGATGAAGGTGGACTTTGGGGCTAGGGTGTGGTACCCCAATTGATTGAACTGGAAAACACTCCTAAAGGCCAACACACAATCCTTGAACTAACTACAAACTTTTCTTTCTTGTGTTTTTTTTTTGTCATTGATTTATTGTTGTTGGTTGGTTGTATATTGTTCCTTGGTATTTTTATGTCTTGTTTTTGTGCATGTTATTATCTCCGCTGGTCTTTCTAAATAAGATAGGCTGGATGAACAATCTGGAGGATAAAACAACAGGACCGACAGTTCAGGAGGGACATAGGAGAGGTGGGGGAAAAGGTAGTGGTGTTAACAAACCCAGGGACAAGGGAACAAGTGATCTAAATCAGTGGTGAGGAGGGGCTGGGAGGCCTGGTAGGGCATGATCAAGGGTAATGTAACAAAGAGGATTTGCTGAAACCCTGGTCGGGACTGAGCATGATAGTGGGACAGAAGGAAAGTCAAGGGAAATAGAGGAAAGAGCTAGGAGACAAAGGGCATTTATAGAGGTTTAGATAAAGACATGTATATATGCAAATATATTTATATATGAGGATGGGTAAATAGATCTATGTGCATATATTTATACGTTTAGTATTAAGGTAGCAGAAGGACATTGGGCCTCCACTCAAGTACTCCCTTAATGCAAGAATACTTTCTTCTATTAAATTGACATTCTGTGATGCTGACCTTTTCAACGCAACTGCTGAAGACAAAGCGGGTGCATAAGCAAATGTGGTGAATAAAGCTGATGGTGCCCGGCTATCAAAAGATATAACGTCTGGGGTCTTAAAGGATTGAAGATAAACAAGTGGTCATCTAGCTCTGAAGCAACAAAGCCCACATGGAAGACGCACACCAGCTTGTGTGATCACAAGGTGCCAAAGGGATCAGTTATCAGGCATCAAAGAACAAAAAATCATAACATTTTGTGCTTGCCTCCATGATATGATCGCTGAAGACAAATGGGTGCATAAGCAAATGTGGCAAAGAAAGCTGGTGGTGCCTGGATATCAAAAGGCATAGCGTCTGGTGTCTTAAAGGCAAACAAGCAGCCACTTAGCTCAGAAGCAACAAAGCCCACATGGAAGAACCACACCATCCCGTGCGATCACAAGGTGTTGAAGGGATCAGGTATCAGGCATCATCAGAACAAAAAATCTTACCATAGTGAATGAGGTAGGGGGGCGGGGTGCAGATTGGAGATCCAAAGCCCATTTGTCAGTCACCGGAATCCCCTTGCAGAGGGGTGTAGGGGAGGAGGCGAGCCAGTCAAGGTGTGATGTAGCAACAATGAAAAATACAACTTTCCTCTAGTTCCTAAATGCTTCATCCTCCTGCACTATCATGATCTGATTTCTACCTTGCAAGTCTGGCTAGACCAGAGGATGTACACTGGTGCAGATAGGAACCAGAAACATAGGGAAACCAGGGTGGATGAGCTCTTCAGGTCCAGTGGTGAGAGTGGCACTACTAGACGCATAGAGGGAGAGTAGGTTGGAAAGGAGGAATCGATTTCAAGGATCTGCATTTGACCTTGTTACTAGGGGGTGGACAACAGAAAAGTGGGTGAAGGGAGATGTCGGACAAGGCAAGATATGACAAAATAATAATTTATAAATTATCCAGGGTTCATGAGGGAGGGGGAAGTGGGGATGGAGGGGACAAAATGAGGACCTGATGCCAAGCGCTTAAGTGGAGAGGAAATGTTTTGAGAATGATGAGGGCAATGAATGTACAAATGTGCTCTACACAACTGATGTATGTATGAATTGTGATAAGAGTTGTGTGAACTCCTAATAAAACAATTAGGCCTCCACTTACTCAATGCAAGAACACTTTGTTCTATTAAATTGTCATTCCAGGATGCATACATTCCCGACATGATTGCTGAAGAAAAATGTGTGCATAAGCAAATGTGGTGAAGAAGGCTGATGGTACGTGGCTATCAAAGCGTCTGGGATCTTAAAGCGTTGAAGATAAACAAGCAGCCATCTAGCTGAGAAGCATCAAAGCCAACATGGAAGAAGCACACAGCCTGTCTGACCACAAGGTGCAGAAGGGACTGGTTATCAGACATGAAAGAACTAAAAATCATATCAATGGGTGCCCACCTCCCTGATACGATCAATGAAGACAAACGTGTGTGTAAGCAACTGTAGTCAAGAAAAGTGATGGTGCCCAGCTATCAAAAGATATAGCGTCTGTGTTCTTAAAGGTTCTAAGATAAACAAGTGGCCATCTAGCTCAAAAGCAATAAAACCCACATGGAAGAAACACACCAGCCTGTGTGACCACGAGCTGTCGAAGGGATCAGGTTTCAAGCATCAAGGAACAAAAGATCATATCATTGAAAATGTGGGTGAGTGCAGAGTGGAGACTCAAAGCCCATTGGTAGCCAATCGGACACCCCTTAGTGAAGGGTTGTGGGGAAGAGATGAACCAGTCAGAGTGCAGGGTAGCAGCGATGAAACATATAACTTTCCTCTAGTTCTTAAATACTTCCTCTCCTCCACTATCATGATCCCAATTCTACCTTACAAATCTGGCTAGACCAGAGGATGTACATTGGTACAGATAGCAACTGGAAACACAGGGAATCCAGGACAGATGACTCATTCAGGACCAGTGGTGAGAGTGGCGATGCCTGGAGGGTGGAGAGAATGTGGGGTGGATAGGGGGAACTGATTACAAGAATCTACATATAGTCTCCTCCCTGGGGGAGGGACAGTTGAGAAGAAGGCGGTGGGAGACATCGGACAGTGTAGTATATGACAAAGTAATCATAATTTATTAATGATGAAGGGTTCATGAGGTAGGGGACAGTGGGGAGGGAGGGGGAAAATAAGCAGCAGATATTAAGGGCTCAAATAGAAGGCAAATGTTTTGAGGATGATGATGGCAACAAATGTACATATGTTCTTGACACAATGGATCAAGAACATATTGTGATAAGAATTCTATGAGCCCCCAATAAAATGATTAAAAAAATAAGAAAAAAAGTAGTGATGAATGCATGAAGCACATTGGAAAGAATTGGAGGAAATTATACTAAGCGAAGTAAGCCAAGCAGAAAATGAGAAGTACTATATGAGTCTGATGAGGAAAGCTTAAAAAAAAAAAGTGCAAAACGGGCTTAGGGAAAAAACTATTGTATATAAACATTCCTGGGTTCAGGTTCAGGGAGTATGGCAGGGACCAGACCAAATCCAGGAATACATATGGTAGACAACTAAAAAGGAAGGGGAAAGAGAGAAAAAACAAAAACAAATGAGTAGTTGGGGAACAGGGCACTAACTCCCCCAAGGGGAGTGTATTATTCATATCTTCTCAGGGAAAGAGGGACCAGACTACAAAGCGGTGCTCTAAGATGTGAATGCAACATACTGGCATGAAGCAGGGAACCAGTAGAGGGGTCTGAGAGACAGGCCCCAATCCCAACTATGTGGACAACCACCCCTGCCCCCTGAAGAATTTACCTTAGGGGCAGCACTGAAGCTACAGCTCAGGGAGAGGGACATGTCTGATCAGAGCACACAGGAGCAAATGAGGGGGGAGGAAGAGAGAGTGGAGCACATCCTGGCCCACCAAGACTTGAAGATGATATCCCTGCTCAGAGCAGCCAATAGCTAGAGAGGGCCATATGGTCAACCCCACTATGAGACATGACATCCCTCACTGGCCCATAGCCCTATAGGGGACAACACTGGATACACAGTGAGGGAATTATGCCTGATCAGACCCCACCACACCGAGGCAAAACACTAAAGGCGTGCAACAGAACAGCAAGGGGAGCAGAGCAAGGACGTCTCGAGGGAATACCAAAAATAGACTTTGGGGCCATGGTGTGGCACTCCATCAGACTCCACCAGAAAACACTCCTAAATGTCAATAGACCTTGAGCTATTTTCTTTTTTGTTGCTTTGTTTTGCTCTGTCTTGGTTTGTGCATAGTATTATCTCTGCAGGTCTGTCTAGATAAAAGAGTCTGGATAAACAATCTGGAGGAGAAAACAACAGGACCGAAGGTTCCAGGGGACATAGTAGAGGGAGAGGTGGGGGAAAGGAAGTGGTGTTAATAAATCCCAGGGACAATGGAATAACAAGTGATCCAAAATCAGTGATGAGGAGGGTGTAAAAGGCCTGGTAGGGCTTGTTCAAGGGTAATGTAACTGAGAGGAATTACTGAAACCCAAATGAAGGCTGAGCATGATAGTGGGACAAGATAAAAGTAAAAGGAAATAGAGGAAAGAACTAGAAGGCAAAGGACATTTATAGAGGTCTAAATACAGGCATGTACATATGCAAACATATTTATATATGACAATGGGGAAATAATCGATCTATGTGCATATATTTATAGTATTAACGTAGCAGATGGACATTGGGCCTCTACTCAAGTACTCCCTCAATGCAAGAACACTTGTTCTATTAAACTGGCATTCCATAAGGCTCACCTTCCCAACACGATCGCTGAAGACAACACAGGTGCGTAAGCAAATGTGGTGAAGAAAGCTGGTAGTGCCTGGCTATCAAAAGATATAGCACCTAGGGTCTTAATGGCTTAAAAATAAAGAGGCCATTTAGCTGAGAAGCAATAAATCCCACATGGAAGAAGCACACTACCCTGTGTGATCATGAGATGTTGATGGGTTCAGGTATCAGGCATCAAAGAACAAAAATATTATTATCACTGTGAATGAGGGGCAGTGCAGAGTGGGGATCCAAAGCCCATCTGTAGGCAAGTGGAGATCCCCTCACAGAAGGGTCGCAGGGAGGAGATGAGCAAGTCAAGGTGCTGTGTAGCAATGATGAAACATACAACTTTACTCTAGTTTCAATGCTTCCTCCTCCCCACTATCATCATCCCAATTCTACCTTACAAATCCAGCTAGACCAAAGGATGTATACTGGTACACACAGGAACTGGAAACAGAGGCAATCCAGGACAGATGACCCTCTCAGGACCAGTGGTGAGAGCGGCGAAACAGGGAGGGTGGAGGGACGGAGGGGTAGAAAGCAGGAACTGATCACAAGGATCTACATATAACCACCCCCTGGGGGACAGACAACAGAAATGTGGGTGAAGGAAGATGCTGGACAGTGTAAGACATGGCAAAATAATAATAATTTATAAATTTATCAAGGATTCATGAGGGAGAAGGGTTAGGAGGGAGGGGAAAAATGAGGAGCTGATACCAAGGGCTCAAGCAGAAAGAAATATTTTGAGAATGATGATGGCAAGAAATGTACAAATGTGCTTGACACAATGGATGTACGTATGGATTGTGATAAATGTTGTACGGGCCCTCAGTAAAATGATTAAAAAATAAAAAGCAATGGATGGTAATTAAAATAGGAAAAATCCCACAAAGAATGGTGTCTTGCTAGGCACCCGGTTGAGTAGTACTGCCAATCCCATGGGTGTCAGGGTAGAACTGTGCTTCACAGGGTTTTCGATGGTGATTTTTCAGAAGTAGATCACCAGGTCTTTCTTTCAATATCCCTTTCAATGTGGGTGGACTCAAACTGCCAGCCTCGCAGTCGGCAGTGGGATGCGTCAACTGTGTGCACTTGCAGCTCATTTCCCTTTCCACTGGGCAGCACGGATCTTGGAAGCAACATCCACAGTCATATTTATCTGGTGGCCTGCTTCTTGTGTGGTTCTTCTTATATTCCAAATAGGTATTCTGAAAATGTCCACTGCTGATAACAAGTTGATTCTGACTCACAACGACCATATAGGGCAGAGAACTACTTCTTTCGGTTTTTGAGGTGGAAAATCTTTACAGGAACAGACGGCTTCATCTCGCTCCCACAGACTGGCTGATGGGTTTGAACGACTGACCTAGATTTTAACAGCACCCAAACATAGCCACTAAGTAACACTAGGACTCCTTTAGACACATCCACACCACTCAGCAGTGTGAGAAAGCTGATGCCTGATATACAACGAGTCGAAGTCTCTCTGTCTTGAGATTTAGTAACACAAAACCTAGGAGCATAGTCCATTACAACTGGTAGAGATGTGTGGAGCCTGAGCTGGAGCAGCAGGGCCTTAGCACGTCTACTTGGTGGCTCTCTGGAAGGATGGAAGTCAGACTACTGTTTTTAAGTTATCACTTGCTTAAGTGGGTGGCTGTGGATGTTGAAGGTGATAAGGAATCTGGGGAAAGTCTTAAGAAGTAGCAAGTCCACTAAGGTCTATCACAGCATTAAGAACAAAGGACTCTGGGTTTCTTACAGAGGCCACAGAAAGCCATTATCGTGTCCAGCAAAATACACAGCAGAAAAAAGTATCAAACCAAAGATAGCGGGTTACCATCTTATATTTCCTTTTATCAAAGGCAGCCTCACCAGGAAAATCAAGATGGACAGTTGGGAAAAAAAAGAAAAAGCTGAAATGATGCTTAAAGAGAAAGAACATTTGATAAATCCATTGTAGTGTCCACAATAGCAGTAAAAACTGCCACTGAAAGCGATCTGACTAAAATCTTATATTTGCCAAGGGCAGCCTCATCGAGAAAACAAAGATTACCAGCTGAGAGAAAGAGAAAGAAAGTTAAAATGTTAGCTAAATTGGAGGAAAATTCAGCGACAAAGGGAAGAAGCATGGTTTTTGTGCTTTGCAATATGCATTGTAAATTACAGTGAAACTTTACGCTAAAATTTGGAAAAGAATGGGCGCTACGCAGGGGGAAAGGTCATGCTATTTCTCCTTCTGTAGAATGAGTGTAAGACACTGAGTTCAGCCAACAAGCAAGGATATCCCTGTAGCAATGAGCCCATCTGGTAACCTAATCGACCTCAAGAATCATTCTCTTGTCAAATGAACCGGCAGTCATTGGAGAAATGGCTGATTCTGGGGTAAATGGCAGCAATGTACAAGGTAAATCTGGAGTATCTCAGGAACCACGTAATAAAACAACCAAAACAATGATGGTGCAGTGCAAAAACTTAGCAGATAGGTTGACCTGTCTGGCACAATTTGAACACCAGAAATCTAAGCACAGTAATGAATTCTAAACCTTTGGTAATAAATCGGAAATTCTTTAATTCCATAACAACAGGTAAAAACCCACTGCCTTTAAGTTGATTCTGACTGTTCGTGTCCCTATGGGAAGAGTAAAACTGCTCCCCATGGTTTCTTGGTTTCTTTTTTTACCCTAGAGTTCTGAGAGCGTACATGTTTATGGGAGCAATAGCTTGATCTTTCCCCTACAGAGAAAGATGGATGTGAATTGCTGACTTGTGGTTAGCAGTATCACACCAATCTGCACCACCAGGGCTCCTTATACCAATATGTGACACACGCCAACCGATAGATGGCATCGCCCTACTTTAATTAAAAAGGAAACAACAGAAAAGCACTAAGTCAAGGCATTTCTTTGAAACAGGGAAGAAGAGTCCCAAATAACCAGAAGCCTTGGGAATTTGGCAATACCAGACCAGCCCTACATGTACTTAAGGAAGTTTTCTAAATGGAAAGGAAAGAACATTAATCAAACACTCAAATGTACACAAAGGGGGAGGAAGGAGTCAGACAGAGATCTCAGAAAATAAGTACATATTACGACTACTGGATGTAGGGTGCACATTACTGTCACTGGAGGTTCACCAACAGAAAAAGGAGAGGGAACAGTAAACCAGGAATACTTAATATTTCACATTCATTGTTGATTGCATGCTAAATGTTACTGTAATTGCATGTTGTATAGTATAATATTTGTAGTAACCACTAAGAGAATATGTAAAGAGGAATTAAAGCTCATAACAAAAGATGCTAAATACAAAAAATAACAGGAAAATTGATAAAAAGAGAAACCAGATAAAAGAAACTCAAAACCCAATTAGCTAAAAGAATGAAGAAAATGTAAATAGCCAAAATATTTACACAAAAGGCAGAGTGATAGACTGGATAAAAAAATGATTCATCTTTTGTTACCTACACAAAACACACATTCACATTAGGACACAAACTGACTGAAAATAAAGGATGGAAAAAATGTTCCGTGCAACCAGCACCCAAAAAAAGGAGTGTGGTCATACTGATAAAGGCTATTACATAATAAAAGGGCTAATACTTCAAGAAGATTCAACAATTATTAGCATATATTCACCTAACCTGTCCAAAAACATGACACAAACACTAATATCAAAGAAAAAAATTACAGTGCCGCTATTAATATTTGTAGTTTTGAAACCTTCAATTTCAGTTCTCGACAGAACATTTAAAAAGTGAATCAATAAGGACATTAAGAACATAAAGAAAATCATAAGCCAATTTAACTTAGAACACTCCATCCATCATCAGCAGACATTTTCACAGGATAATTTTTCCAGAACCAACTACAGATTATGCCACAAATCTCAAGTTTTAAAACATTAAAATCATACAAAGCATACTTTCTGACCATAATGGTATGAAGTAAGAAATCAATCACAGGAAGAATAAAAATGAATAATTATTATTATACCAAAATTTAATATTGTACGACTAGAAAACAATTTCTCTATGTAAGAAATTAAAAGTGAAATAAAAATATACTTGGTATCAAATATAAAGGAAAGCACAACATACCAAATCCTTTGGGACACAGCACAAACCATTCTCAGAGGGAAATTCATAGCAATACATGCCCATATTTAAAAAGATGGATGAAAATCAATTGTTTAAATGAAAACTTGAACAAAAAGGAAAGGAAGAGCAAGAGGCCAAAGATACTAGCTGAAATGAATAATAAATACCAGTGAGAAAGAAATGAAATAGAATACAGTTAAACAACAGAAAAAAATCAATCAAACCAGAAGTTGGTTCTTTGAAAAGAATCACTGAAACAAACTACTGGATATACTGGGGGGGAGGGGGGAAGGGCAAATAATCAAAAGAAATGAATCTGGAGACAACACAACATATTCATTGAATAAAGAATCATAACACTATGAAAAAGAACTGCAACAGATTTGAAAGTGCTGATGAATGGGACAAATTCCTGAAAATATACGACATACCTAAACTAATATGAATAGAAATAGGTTTAAGCAGAGTAATTATGAAATAAGCAATTCAGAATGTGATTAACCCCCTGCTCCACCCCTTCAAAAAAGACCAAAAATATATATAAAAAGAAAAGTCAATGGCAAGATGGCTTCACTGGGATATTTCATAAAAAATTCAGAAGTGCTGACACCAGTTCTATAGAAACTTTTAAAAACATTAAAGAAAGGGGACTAGAACATGTCCAACTGAACACATACACACAGGTAGATCCTTATGTAACAACCAGGATAGACTAGGCCCTAAGAAAAGACAGGTGGCCTGTGATCTCAGACAATGGCTTGAAAGTGAAGTAAAAGGAGGCTTCCACATATCAGAGACTGTGGGAGCAAGCAGAGAAGGGAAGGAAAGAGCAGGTCCACTGAAGAGGCGCCCAGTGGTCTCCTGCTACCCATCTGTAGCTCCATTCTGCACTGCTGGCTACAGCAACCCAGCTCCACTCCTCAAAGACTATCATTGTGAGCAGGGTCCAAAGCTTCACGTGTAATAAGCACGCAGGTCCCATGTGGCTTCCAGCTCTCCAAGCAAGCTGGCCTGCACAGTTCCCGGAGCATAGGTCCCAAAGGACCAGCCTAGGCTATCCCAAGGACAAACTTGGCACCATGATGGTTTTCCTGAAGATTGCCTGTGCTTTGACGGACTATGTTAAGAAGCTCTAGGCCTTAGGGAAGAATACACTCAAGTACAGTGTTCCTCCCCCTCCCAACTTTTCTTAGTACAGCCTTTTACTGCCCAAAGCCTTTTTTCCCTCTCCCGTCCCTCTTCTATTATTCATTTCTGGCACTACTCAACAAAGTCATCGACTCCCACAAAATCTAGCAGCCCTCCCAACCGTAATACCCGGCCACGATGCTGCAGTGGCAGCAGTCACTCCTGATTCATCAGAAGAAGGATTAACAAATGAACAACACTCAGATCTCAAGGAATTTTCTTAAAAAGAACAGGCTCTGAAACTATCATAAATTGAATTCAGAAAAATGTTGTCATGTACTTTCAACAAAGAGTTTGCGAGAACAATGGTCAGAATAGAAAAGCTAGATATCTTCAACAAAAACCTCTAAAAAGAAATGCAGAAAATATTAAGATAAGAGAATTAGGCAACAATTTAGAAGAACAGAGTAAGAGAATTGAAGAAATGGAAAGCTGAATTGGTGAGTTTGAAGGCATATCTCTTAACTCCAATTTATGAGTGATACAATCAGCTAAAAGAACAAAAGAATCTGAAGAAAACATAAGAATGAAGTGGGATTCTATCCATATAAGAAATTCCGGAATAATACTTCCTTAACAGAACAGAGGAGGAGAAAATAATTCTCCAGGAAGCAGAGAGAACCCAAAACACCACAGATCCCAAAAGAAAACACTGGAACATATTGTCGTTGAAATTTCCAAGACAGAAACAATTAGCAGGCTGAGAACAGCTTGGAAAAATTGTTTTAATTCATTTACAAAAACACTTTTATTGGCATATGACTCACATGCCATACAATAGCTCAACTATATTAAGATAAATTGTAATAATCATTATCACCACAATCAATTTTAGAACATTTTTTCTTTATTGTATTCATGTTATTTCCCCCAACCTCCCCTGCCATAGCCCCCAAAACCATTGTCTATATAGATTTAGTTATCCTGGATTTCATATACAGAAAAATGTATTTTTAAAAGCCTAACAACAATAACAAAGAAAACAGATTAAAAAAAGCTCTAGAAAAGAAAGCAGAGGTTAAAAGGACTGGAATATATTTTAAATGAGTCAAAAGGGAGATGTATAAATTTTAACTTAAATACATCTGCAATAACCAATTTTACAATGCTATCTGTCTGATAACAGGGCTGTTCACATCCCATGGCTCTGGTCAGAGAGGATTCCCCAGAGCTTGCAAATGTTATCCACAACCTTAAAACCAGGTGTTCATAATTGAAGCTGATATCATTCCCTCCTTCAGATTTGAATTTCATGAGTTAAAATCCTAGGACCTTACAGGCTGGTGTGCTTCTTCCACATGGACTTAGTTGATCCCTCACTTAGATGGCTGTTTAAGACCAGCTTTTAAGACCCCAGAGGCTATTTTTTTCTGATAGGTGGGCACCATCTAGTTTCTTCATTACACTTTCCTATAGCATTCATGTCTTGAGTGATTTCTTCATGAGGACGAGCATCAAATAGGGCCATTTCATAAGAACTAATTGTACTTAGATTGAGGCTAGAATTAAGTGCAAGCGCAAAATCCATTCACATATTTATGGTTCATCTGGCTCTGGTTCACCTCAGAGATATAATTGTTATTTTCTGTTAGAGAACATTATCAATCATCCCCTTGGGCATAAGGCAATTTTATTGATAGTGTAGTTAATTTAGCCAATGGTATAGAATTTAAAACAAAAATATGTCTTGTAAATTTAAATTTTATGTTTTCTTCCCATTGTCTCTCTTTTGTTGCCTTTAATAGATATTTTTATTAATTTATTTCTATTACCATCCTTTTTGTCTTTTTTCTCATATTTTTCTGTGTTACCAATGTTCTTAGGAACCAAGACACCGCTCCTCTATCTGTCTCTAGGTGGGTCCGCCCACATGCAGATACACCCACATGTGAGTACCGTGAGTGAACATTGTTACCCATGCTGCACCATGCTTTAAGACAAAATTTCATTTATTTGTCAACAGAAATAAATATTTCAAACAAAACAAAACTCTAAACCAATATCCCTTATGAATATAGGGGCAAAATCTCAAAATCCTGGCCAACAGAATCCAACAATCTATCAAAAAGCTAAGCAAAAGAACCACAGCAGGTGAGATTGGTTCCAGGGATGCAAAGATGGTTTGAAATGAGAAAAATAATGAATGTGATCTACCATATAAAAAAGAAAAACAACCACATGAGCATTTCAATTGATTCAGAAAAGGTATTTGATAATATCTAACAGCCATTCTAGATACAAATACTAAAAAATAGGAATCGAAGGGAAATTCTCAATGAAATCAGGGACATATATGAAAAACCAACTGCCAGCATCTTACTCAATAGGGAGAAACTGAATTTTTTTAAAATCTGGATGAGAAAGGCCAATCAGCTGCAGACAGACATGGACAATGGCCAAAGCCACCAAAGGAAATGGCCCGATGGAAAAATGTCCTAGACAACAAATGGTATGGCCCGGACCCCATATTAATCAGGTCCAGGGGGGCAATTTGTGTTTTTCCACAGAAAGAAGAAAACCCCATCTGGGTGCCAGAGAGACTGGTGAGATTAATTAAGGAGGATGAAGATCGTGCGAGCAGGAAGAATGAAGAAGACGATGATCAACCTAATAATGTTGCTGATACTGATGGTAATATGGACCCCAATAGTTAAAGGAGTTTTTTTATGGGCCATAGCTAAAACTTGGCCTGTACCTATTCCCATACACTCGAATGCGTCAATATTACCCTTATTCTTATCAACGCAATGTGATTTGGGAATACCATGTATTACGCCTAGAGGGGAGCCTCCTAAAGTATATAATGCAAGCAATTTTACATTGGCATATAGTTTGTGTTTTACCACCATCAATACTAGTGCACCTTGGATATCTGTAAGAAATGGATCTTTAGTCAATTGGGTGGATCCTTCTGGAGACTCTACATTTAATAATATTATATCCACCCTTATGAAAGTTGCACAAGGTGCTACAGGTGGAAGTGGCACCTCTGAGAAAGGAAAACGTGTAAATACAACAACACTTATGGTGATTCGTGAAGGATCCAGGACCCCTGGGCCCATTAATGGATCAGTAGTGCCACCTAATGTGACCAGACGTGTCATATTACCTAGTTGCTCACCTGAAAAAAGTTTTCCGCCTACTTTTACTCAATGTCAGTCTCCAAATTATCGGAGCAACCCTATTATACCAGGTTTTGATATGACTCCGACTTTAGGTAAAGCAAAATGGAATAGTAATACTAATACCACTGGTCCTGATAATACCTGGCCATGGTATGAATGGATGGTATATAATCAACGTGGAGCATCTACGACAGTAACTCCTTTTGCAAAAATGTTTGGAATTAATGATACTTTATACAATGTCACTGGTGTATACAATACCACTACAAAGAGGCTGAAAGTAAATACTATGGTTAATATATCAAGAGTGCAATTTCAGCCATCACCTGTTTGTGTCCAGCCCCCATTTTTCTTTCTGTTAACATTCAACTTTAGTCATGCAAATGATACATTTTGGGAAGCTTCATGTAATAGCTTTAGCAGTCAGTGTTGGCTTGCTGAATGTTGGAATGGCTCTGAGCCATTTGCCTTGATAGTAAAGATTCCCACTATGATACCTGTACCGGTTGAAGCAGATCCCAATACTTTTCCTATTGCTACACTTTATAGATATAAAAGAGATTTTGGCATTACCGCAGCAATTATTACAGCTATTACTATCTCAGCTGCAGCAGCGGTTACAGCAGGATTGGCTATGTCTAATCAAGTAATGACAGCAAATGTCATTAGCAATATTACGCAATCTACATCAGAAGCTTTATCTACAGTCCATATGTTGGATGCTCGATTAATGTCTGGTTTACTGTTAGTGAACCAGAGAGTTGATTTATTACAACACCAAGTGGATACTCTTACGAGCATGGTGCAATTAAGTTGAGTTTCTTCAACACCTAATTTGTGCATAACACCTTTAAAATTCTTGAATGAGTCTTCTTTTAGCAGCAAGAATATATCCCAGTATCTTACAGGACAATGGACAGCTGAGCTGGAAGAACTTCAAGAACAACTCCGGATGCAGATTACGACTCTTAATGGCACAAGAATGAAACCCATAACTGTTGGAGATTTTACTTCTTGGCTTTCTACTGCCTTTTCCTACTTTAAAGAGTGGGTGGGGGTGTTTACATTTGCTGCAATAATGTGCTGTGGAGGAGTGTTGTTGCTATGGTTGCTCTGCAAGCTTAAAGCCCAGCAAAAACGTGACAAAGTCATCATCACGCAGGCGCTCTTAGCGATTGAGCGCGGTGGTTCCCATGATCTTTGGCTTTCTTTGTTAAGAGAAAATTAACCCCCATAAGTTGTCAGCTCCTGCACCCCAAGGGAATTGTCCCATTGCACTGGGAAGAGTGACAGAAATTGGATCTTGGTCAGCCCTTGCACCATGTGGAGCTTTGCTCATTGCACACATTAGGGTGACCAGATTTGGGTTTTTATATCCATCTTGATCTCCTGGGGCTGCTGGAGGCTCCGGGATGGATCGATGGACTTTATATCCATCTTGATCTTTTGGAGCTGCTGGAGGCTCTGGAATTGATCGATGGATTAGGCTTAAAATAAAAAAGAAAGGAGGAGATGTGGGAAGCCACAGCTCTCGTGATGTGGGTAGCCGCAGCTCTCGCCGCCATTACTAGATGGCGCCGGGCAGTCAGGGCGGTGGTCCAACTAAGTGATAAACAACCACTTAGCGCATGCGCGATGCTGAGATGACGTAGTCATAACTCCACCCTGGAGTATGCAAACAAAGGTTCTGGCGAACTCACCAATCAATGCATGAGGTTTTGGCAAATGCACCAATCAGGGCACAGCACGTCCCCATAGAGCATATATAAGCAGCAGTAGTTTGGGGTTTCGGGGTCTTTTACCGCATTATGAAAAATTAAATGCTTGTGGAAGAATCCTGTTGTGGTGCGTCTTTTCTTGCTGGCGAGACCTGGCGCGCGACAATCATGATTTTGAGTTTTGCCCCACATTTCCCTTCTACTCTAATCAAGCCCTTCTAATTTGATCTCTTTCTTAGCAGTCGATAGTGAGAGCTAGGCACCATCTAGTTCTTCTGGTCTCCAGTGGTGGAGGGTGATCGTTGCTTGAGTCACTAGTCATTGATTCATTGTGCCCAATCAGTTCTCCTCTTCTGCTGTCCTCTGGATGGGGAGAGACCAACTGTTGCCCCTTTCCTGATTGCTCAGGAACTTTGAAAATCCCAGAGACGATGGTCCTGATCCCCCAGCCTCAACAACTCATTCCCTCACAGTTTTTGCATCTGTCTCAGAGATTTTTTCCACCCCCACCCCGTTTTATGACATTGGTCCCTGTATGCTCCACCATATACCTGGATCTATTTAGCAACCTAGGTCAATACATTCTATAAACTTTTCAATGGCCGAGGATTCTGAAGAAGATTGCCAGGTTTCTCTTTCACAGCTCCTCTAAGTGGGTTGGGAATAGCAGAGCTCATTAACTGTTTACACCCCTAGATACTTCTTACTCTTAGAAAACTCACTGTCATCGAATCCATGCTGACTCACAGCCAACTTATAGGGCAGCGTAGAACTGCCCCTGTGAGTGTCTGAGACTCGAACTCTTTATGGGAGCAGAATGCCTTATCTTTCTCCCACAAAGCAGCTGGTAGTTTCAAACTGCTGATATAGCAATTAGCAGCCCAACTTGTAGCCACTAGGCCACAAAGGCTCTTTTTCTTCTTAGCAAAGAGAGGGAAAATAAGCAAACGGAACATTCCCCTGGTGCTTCCCGTGGATGCTGCGATGGGAGCTGGATCCTGAAGGCCCGGATTGGCTGAAGCTCCATTTACACAGGAACACATGCCTCCCTTGTTAGTATTTGCATTGGGTAAGCCATTTCCTGTGCTGACATTTTGCATCTAGTTAAATGCCAGCAACTCCAGAGAGACATAGCTTTTACCTGTGGCTCTGCCCTTCTGGACAAGCCTTTGGTGCTCGATGGGGCTACTTTCAGTCTATGATCTTACATGTCCTTTTGGATCCCTTCGTCTCTTGTTTTTGTTTTGATTAACACAAACTGGATGAACAGCTTCAGGCTTAATATAATCGCTGCTGAATATTTCATTGGGAAATGTTGTTAAGAAGGCAGTTGGCATCCATGATCTAAGTGTATGCATAGAGATTTCTTTTCAGATGGTAAAGTGGCTTTGAATAATTATTGTTATTATTAGTGAATTAAAGACAAATGTGCCTCAAAATGTGAACATTAGGTGTGTGTGTGTGTGTGTGTGTGTGTGTGCATGTTTTAAAGAGCACATGGCTTGGTGATAGAGAGGGCGAAGCACTGGTGAGGAGCACATGAAAGTGTTCAGAGAGATGACAAAGGGTAGTGATGAAACAAAACAGATTCCAACCTCAAATCCTCTGCTCCCTGCCTCAGAGGGAGGTCGCAACAAGGAGCAGAAAAGCCAAGGGCATTTTCTGCCCTCTCACAGCTGGCAAGCGCCACAGAAGGCACGGGGTTTTAATGCCGAGGCTTTGCTGCTGTGAGGCAGGGAGGGGGGCTTGCCATAGTTTCCACACGCTGACATCACAAACATACCGCAAGTGGGTGCCTTTAACACACCAAAGTCAATGTTCTCACAGCACCGGAGGCTGACAGCATCATGCCAATGCACCAGCTTGATGGGCAGGCTCTCTTTGTCCATCCCTGGGGGCTGAGGGCTGGTGGGCGGTATTCTTGTTTTGGCTTCAATGACCTCCATGGTTGGTGGTCCTTGGAGCTCTCTGCATGGCAGCTGCCTTCTTCCTTTGGAGTTGGTTTGCTTCAGTGTTGAATTGAATCCTTTTGTATCAGCCAAGTCATTGGTGTAAGGTACAGCCTCTTTAAGTCACAAAGAAAATCTCTGCCCAGGTGGGATTACATCCACAGTAAAAAATCCCACTCCTGTAGAGCTCACTCCAGCTCATCATGGCCCTCTCCAGGGGGGTTCCATGGCTGGGCATCTTTATGGAAGCACACAGCCACAGTTTTTCTCCAGAGAAACAGCTAGTGGGTTCTGAACTACTGACCTTGTTGTGAATAGCCCCCTTCTTAACGTGTGCGCCAGAAGCCCTGCTCTGCGGTTTGATGAGCAGCCCTTCTGGCCATTGCTAAGGGCTACATGGCAAAGCCATTTGGTACAAGCAACGTTGTCATCAGCAAAGAATGAGTTTAGCTGGCCTCAGTAGGATACTCAGCCGGGAAGTGATAAACTGCTTGGCTTGGGTTTTATGCAGGAGAACCATGGGAGTTGAGATGTGCAGTCTCTTGATTTGAACCCAGACACTCTATCTCCCAGCCTGAACTCTCACCATCATACTCAACTTTTGGGGGTCAAATGTTTGACTCACCTGAGAGATGTGCAGGTGAAAGCGTGCCCCAGGAACATCTCCCTCTCATCCCTGTCATCTCAGAGAGTTCTCCAGATAAGGATTGGTGGTTCATGTGAAGGGACATATTGTAGCATTTCCCTTGCACTCCTCAAAGGCAAGAAAATGACCCACAGCACCTCGAGTTGCCAGCAGTGTCAAAGGGGATGTGCTCCTTGAGACTCAAGCTGAGTCCCCAGGAGACGAGCTCTCAACTGTGGAATTAGCGCTTTTGAAAAGGGGCAAATCTTCCAGCAGTTCTCTCTTCAGAGGCCTGGCCGTACGCTCTGCAGACTTGTGGGCACGCTCACTCTGGTGAACCCAAATTCTTGGGAGAGGCTGATCTGTCCCTAGAAAACTGGCCACATGCAAAAGCATAGAGACCAATATCTGCCTCCTGCTGGAAGGATCTGGAAGGAGAAGGGTGGCTTGAGTCCTCTAGGAGGGAAGTTGAGAGCCAGGAGAGGCAGCAAAGCCACAGTTCCAGCAGGTGGTGTCCTAAGGCTAAGGGAGCTTGCCAAGGATCAAGTGAGTCCTGGAGGTGTCTGCAGCCCATCTTGCTGAGGGCCTCCATTTATTTCATATATCTATGGATAATGGGAAGGGCCCCCAAGGCCCGCTGGCTGACCTCATATGATACGCCGTGAACTATCCACATTGGCATCCTCCAAAGTCTCTGAAAGCTGCAGCCCCTCCCACCCACTGGCAGCCTTCTTGGACAGGATCTCCTCCACACTGCTGCAACCATGGGCTCACACACAAGGACCATTGTGAGGACGGTGCAGGACCAGGTGGTGCTTCAATCTCTTGTGTGTACTTTTGCTATGAGTCAGGAGCTCACGCAATGGTATCTAACAAGTTATTGTGAGATGACATAAGAGGACTTCGTGGAGGCCCTTCCAAGAGAGGGTTGGAACATAGCATGGTAAGAGGCCTGGTCAGGAATGTGCTCATTGTGCTCATTGTTTCCATCCCCTTCTCCCAGAAGCCAATGCTCTAGGGAGGAAAGGCAGGCCCAGAGACAGGGAAGGGCTAGGGAAGAGGGAGCGATAGGAGAGCAATAGAAAAGACAGGTTACTCTCCCTCATTCCCAGTATAGCTCCTCAAACCTCAGGTAAAGCCTCTGATTCTGAGGCTGAGGCTTATAATAGGATCAGACTGAACATTTAATCCCTCAAGCTGCCTGGAAAGTGTGGGAGCTGATTAAGATGGCAAGAGATGAAGAAGGAAGGAATCTACTGGTTACAGATGTGAAAGCACCTGTTAGTGAAGCCTTCTCAGTTTCTTATTGCCTTATCAATGTCATCAGTCCACTTAATGTACTCACTTTCCAAACGCCTATTAACCAATTGTACATACCTTGAGTTCTTTCTAGGAGGCAATAATAATATTCTCATTTCCGAGCTGAGGCCACAGAAGTTTGGACAACTTCTGGTTGTTGTTGTTGCTGGCAGGTGCTCATCAAGTTGGTTCCAACTCATAGCAACCCCTGTGCATACCGGAAGGGAGCATGGCCCCGTCCTGTGTCCCCCTCTCTGAAGGGCACTTGCCTCAAATCTTTAAATTCAAAGCTTCTTGTTTTGTCAAATGAAATTATTTCTTCAGTCAATCTCAGAAATCTTTATGTAAAAACGTTGGAAACGCCTTTCACTCAAGGTCTAGGGAGGCTGAGTAAGGTGGGAGGGGCTCCAGGACAGATGGTGGGAATCACTCCTGCAGGTGGGTGGTAGGTTGGCGAGGCCAGTCTCACTTGCCTCCCTGGTGACTGACCTCAACCAGCAATGTGCAGCTGGACACATGGCATGAAGTGACCTCTGGTCTTCGTGGCGGTGGATGCCAGTAGACCGTCAGGTATGGGAGACCCATGAGAAAATAGGTTACTTTTCTCTTTCTCTCCAAGTTTCTCTGTGATCTCTTTATGCTGCCTGAGCCCGCATGCATACTGACAAAGGCAGACATGTGCACACACATGGCAAAGTAAATAGAGACGCCCACATTCACAGACGTATTCATCCACGTGCAAATAGGCACATATGTGCACATGCATGCCAAAGCAGACACAGACATCCATGAATGCACATGTATTCGTGAAAGTTGATTTTCATGGGGAAAAAGATCAGATCTATCACTGTCAAGTCCACTCCAACTCAAAGCAACTGTAGAACACAGAGGAGAACTGCCCCATTGGGTTTCCAAAGCTGTCATCTTGTCAGACACAGTCAGCCACCACTTTCTCCTGCAGAGCAGCTGGGGTTTTCCAACTGCCGACCTTTCACTTAGCAGCCGAGCACTTGCTGATTTTCATAGGAGTCTGGAAATCAGTTTCATTGCCTGCTAGTCACACCTCCTCTGTGAGTTAGCACAGCCTGGTAAGCTTGGAAGGAGAAAAATCTTCCTTCCCGAGGTAGTTGAGTGGTTTTCCCCTGAGGAAATGGTTCAGAAAAAGATTTCCTTCAAGAAATCAGAACACTCTTGAAGAGAAATTTCCTGCCAAAACATTTGTTTGCTTGACACTGAGACAAGTGAAGCAGCCCCCTGACTTCCCCCTTGGGTCCTCTTTCTCATCATGACTGCTCTGCTCAGCTACAAGGCTCCAGGTCCTGGGAGCAAGGGTGCCCTTCTATTTGGAACCTCACAGGGCTACACTGTGAGTCAGGGAAAGACCTGGAAACTTGAGCATCCTGAAATGAGGCCTGCATAGCAATATCATCTGTCATCAGGCTCATCATTTCTCTCATTTTTTGTAAGATCATTGAGCCCTTGGAGCCCTGAGAAGTTCTCTCAGAGGAAGCCATCCTCCTCCCATGAATCCAAGAGGGACTGCTTAAAGATTGTTGTCTTCTACTTACAGGAATATCAGCAACCAATTGCCATTGAGTCAACTCGGACTCATGGAGAGCCCAAGTGTGTTAGAGAAGTCCGGTCCCTAGAATTTTCCATGGCTGGGGTGGGTTTTTTTCCAGAGGCATAGCACCAGGCCCTTCTTGGAAGGCACCTCTGGGTGAACTCAAACCTTTAACCCGTAGTTCGCAGCCTAGCTCATGAACAATACCATCCAAGGACGGTACAGTTACTTGCTAATGGTCACCTGCAGTAGATGAACCGAGGTCAAGTAACTGCCTGAGAAACATCAACCAGAGGAAAGCAGAGTGAACCCCAGGGTTCTTGGGAAGAGGGCCAGAGAGAGAAAAAGGAGAAAACAGCTTTCTCGGGACATCAGAAAGGAAAGGACTCCACTTTGTGGATGCCATAGAACAATCCCAAGCCAAGCATGGGTGAGAAACAGACCCCACCCAAACCCAGCGGGCTGGATTCTGTCGCCAAGTGTTGAACACCAGACATGGATATGACAGAGCCGCTAGTCGTCCGTGGAAAGAAACTGTTTGCCCATTGTCTGGTAGTTTTGTAGCATTTGAACAACCAGGCCTCTGCTGCCTCTTCTGGCCTGAAATATAATTGCAGCCATAACCGCCCAGCGTTTCAATGGGTAGAACTCCCTGGGGAGGGCTAACTACCCAAATCATTTGGGAGATCCTTTTAGGATTGTCCAGGAGATCTTTCTTTGGCTGTGTCTATAATATGAACGATGGTGTCTTTGTTTTAAAAAAAGAAAGTTTTTATTGTAAGGTGGGTTAAGGTTTACAGAGAAAATCAGCTTTGCACGTAACAATTTATACACGTTTTGTTATGTGACATTGATGACAATCTCCTGCAATGTAATATCACTCATGCCATTGAAACTCTGCTTCCTGTTTTCATTCACCCTTCTCCCCTAACCTTGCCTGCCTTTTGAATTTGGCCTTGGGCAAATACTGCCTATTTGCTTTTGAATGGTTGATGGTTCTGAGGAATGTGTGCTCCTCAGTGCTATGATTCATTTTGGTGTAGTTGTTCTTATCAGGTGCCATTGAGCCAGTTGCAACCCACATTGACCCTATGCCAAACAGACAGAAACACTACCTAGCCCTGAATAATTCTCCTAATTGTTCCCAAGCTTGAGCCCCTTGTTTCAGTCACTGTCAATCCATCTCCTTAAGGGGCTTCCTCTCTTTCACTGTCCCTCTACTTCACCTGGCATGATGTCCTTCTCCAGGGACTAGTCTCTCTTAATAACATGACCAAAGTATGTGAGAGGAAGTCTCACCATCCTTGCCTTTAAGGAGCCCTCTGACCATACTTCTTCTAAGACAGATCTGTTTGTTCCCTTGCCAGTCCATGTTACTTTTAATATTCTTCACCAGCACCACAATTCAGACATATCAATTCTTCTTCAGCCTTCCTTATTCAATGTCTGACTTTCACATACTTATGAGGCAATTTAAATTACTATGGCTTGGGTAAGGTGCACCTTAGTCCTCAAAGTAACATCCTTGCTTTTTAGCACTCTACAGACGTATTGTGCACCAAATGTATCCATATGGAATGCGTCATTTGATCTCATGATTGCAGCTTCCAAGAGCATTGATTATAGACCTCATCAAGACAAAAAATCCGTGACAACTTCAACAAATAACAACAAGTAAAAAAAACAACAAACTTCTCCATTTATCATGGTACCTATTGATCAAGTTGTGAGGATGTGTGTCTTCTTGACATTGAGTTGTAAACCATACTGAGGGCTGCAATCTTTTCTCATAAGGTTCACTTTATAAACCTGTCTATTTTTCAGGGGGTTGAATTCAGTTCCAGACCTGAAGGGTGATGAAGGACCATAGTAGTGGGGATCTCACTAGTCTATCTAACCAATAAACCTCATCTTTTACCATTATTATTATTACTATTGGTAGTAGTAGTATGACTTTCAGTTTTCTTACACATTACTCCCCACTCTATCTAGGACCATGTACCATGATCCCTTTCAGAGCAGCTGTTTGTCATAGGCAGGCACCATTTAGTTCTTCTGACCTTAGCATCATAGAGGCTGAGGTACGCATAGTCCATTACTGATTTGGACTAATTGTTGCCAGGCATCTTGAGCTTCTTCAATGTTATTCGCTCCAGACAGGGTGCAATAGTTTATTGTGCCAGCCTGGCCGATAAACACAAGTAGGATTAATCGAAGGGCAGAGGGATAAATGGCTTCGTGAGCCTCGCCTTGCTTGTTCTATGCCTCAATTTAAAGGGGTACACTACCTGTGGGATGCCTAGCTTGTGGACTCTGTCGCTGTAAGTTGAGGTCCATTTAATCCCACAGGATTGGAATGTTCGTCTCTGGAGCTGGGGACCGACAGTTGGTGACAGTTGGTGACTTGCCTTGCTGTTTGCTGCCTGGGTATATATAGCCCAGCTCTCTCTACAGAAAGGGACTGGCAACTGGCGGCTCTCAAGCCTTAAAGGACTGCTAGTGTCTCACTGTTTTATAATTTAACTGTTAGTTTCTTGTGTTATCTATCTGTATATAATTTAGTGGTTCATTTCTTGTATTGCATATCTAGCTTTATAAATATATTTATATATAATTACTAGCAATATGGTTTTGTCTCTCTAGAGAACCCTGTCCAACACATAGGGTGAGACCAAGAACCGACTTTTAGTTTGCTACTCACTAGCTTTTGAAGATCCCAGTCACTTCCCTGATGGATACAGAACATTGTCTTTGTGAGCTAGTTTGTACCAATTGATCTTGAGGTCTCTCAGAGCTATGTTCCTGATCCCCGATATTTAAGACACGCTCCCTCAAGGGGTTTTGTTCTAGCTAAGACATTTCCTAACTATGCCTCCTGGATGCACTATTATATTCATGGTCATATTTGTAGTATATGCTAATATGTATATAGAACTATTCTCTGGCAAACCTATATTTATTCATGGGGCTATTCCCATTCCCCTTCCCACAACTGCTCAAATTTTGTGGTTTTTCTATCTATCTATTTATCTCTCTAGCTATCCTTGTATGTTATTGTTATTATTGGAGTATTTATCTCTGTTGCCTTTAATGCTTGTAGTCTACTGAGAAAGGATAGTGTTTTGATGTTCCAAATGTTTCCCCATTTTCTGGGTTACATGACACAAACCAATAGAAGAAGAGAAAAGAAAAAAATTTAACCCAAGTAATAACACCAACAATAAAACCAATTTAGTCTTTTGGTTAAGAATTAGTCAGACTTTCCCACTCCTAGGCTAACCCTTGAAAGAAAATGAATGAGATAAAAGACCATAGGAAGGAAGAAAGGAGAGTGGGAGGCAAGGGAATAAAGAAAGAAGGTGGCAGGGTTGTGTGAACAATTAATGTGGACCTTCTTTGATGTGTATTAAAAATAATATTGACTGGTTTTTTCAATACTCACCAAAAATTATTTATATCAATCAAGAAAACCTCACTACCCTGGAATCAATTCTGACATATAGCAACCCTTTGGACAGAGTATAGAACTGCCCCTGTGGGTTTCCAAGGCTGTAAATCTTTACAGGAGTAGAAAATCTCATCTTTCTCCTGTGGAGTGGGGGTGGGGGGAGTTTTGAACTTCTGATGTTGCAGTTAGAAGTCCAACTCATAATCTACCACACCAACAGGGCTCCTCCTTTCATCATTAATCTAGACTGTTTGACCTTCTTGGCTTACTGGGTTTGGTTTTCTCGCTTTGGAAGACATGGTACCAAAATACACACCATTTCCTAGCCCCCCAAAAAATCAAAAGTAAGCAAAACAAAACAGGAAAAACTAGCAACCCAATCCAAACTAACTAACCTATTTAGCCATATAGATAAAGGATACTTATAGCCAACCTCTGTTTTGGGGGCAATAGGGATGGATGGGGACTGTGGTTAACAGGCACGTGTCAGCTCATCCACAGGGGACATTCAAATTCTAGCTCCAGACTGTTGTTGCCTTGGGGAAATGCAAGGATTTTAAGGCCTGATTTTCTGTTTGTAACTGAGATGCTGAGAATATAAAATTCGATGTGAAATCGTCAACTTTTCAAATATTGGATCACATTAGTTAAAACCACTTTTCAGGCTGCTCATCATCATACTAGCACATCATTAGGCTAAAATCATATCAAAGACATCTGGTTTGTCCCCTGTGCCCTTTAAGGACAACTGAAACATAAGGACGGGAATGGGACATTCATTCTTCCTCTAGACCCTCACCCTTTGCCTCCATCGGCTGGCGTTCATAGAAGAGGCAGACGGTTTTGTTCAACTTCAGCATAATCAGAGTCCTGAGAGTTAAACACAATACATATATAATTTCATACTAGTCATTTTAATATTAGCCCAAACAAAACCAACAAAAACCCAGCCCATTGCTGTTATGTTGGTTCTGGTTCCCGAGGACCCCCTGGGTGCCAGGGAGAAACTACACATCACAGGATTCTCAAGCCTGTGGGCTTCTAGAAGCAGGCCATTAGTTATTTCTTCTGAGGGGTGCAGCTGCCCACCTCTTGATAGGTTGAGTCCTTAACCATTTGTGCCACCCAGGGTCTCCCAGTCTTCGTATGTGACCCCCAAATTCCTTGACAGGTTACCTATAGGAAGGTAGAGTCTATGCCCTTTCCCCTTAAATTGGGATGTTCCATGACCTCTGTGACCAATAGATTATGGAGAAGATGACACTGTGACATCTAGTTTGGGCAACCCCCTTCCCTCCCACAAAGTGCTTCACAGCTTCTGAAAAATCCCATCAAAGACTTCTTCTTGAGTGCTCACCCTTAGAATGTCCAGCCTCCACGTGCTACCTCTCAGGACACTTCTCAGCACCCGGACACTATGCTGAAAGAAGCCTGAGCCGCCTGGAAAGGCCACGTGGAGACACTCCAACCAACAACCCAGCTAAGCACCCAGCTTCAGCTTCCAGCCCTCTGAGTGCACATGTAGGCACTGGAGTCACCAGAGGCCCCTGCCCCAGCTCCCATGTGACTGCCAACTCATGGGAGACTCCAAGCACGACCCAGTGGCCTCCCAGCAACCACACGATGATGGTCCTTGTTTGAAGCCACTGCGTTTGGGGAGGGGGTGTTTCTTGCCCAGCCACAGGGATGAGAACCTGTATCTCAACATCATGCAGGTGGGTGAGGGGGCCGTCTCTCGAGCAAGGCAGCTTCCCTTCTTGTCAACTCCTGGGGATTTTTGTTGTTCTTGCCACTGCTGCCCCAATTCCCCAGGAGCTAGAGGAAGGCAGGCAGCAGGCCTCAGGTGGCCAGGAGGCAGGAGCCTTTGTGGGATGCAGTTACAATGGGAGACATAACCTTAAAGGCAGGAGCCTGACTTTACCTTTGCCTCCTGGAGATTTGGGATGCAGAACACCTGTCAAATCCCATCTTCTGTCCAATCCTGATCATATGTCTGTCTTATGTTTGCACACAGGACACAGACTTGTGAACACCCAAAGAACAGGGTCTGGCGCCAAGAAACCAGCGCCACAAGGAACTGATGTTTTTCCAGCAATGGGGAGGGGTGGGATGAGAGGAAGAAAGGAGTACAAATCACTGGATCAAAACAAGGTGGGGAAAGGAAGGAGCAAAGGGAGAGAGTGAAGGAGGGAGACTGGGAGGCTGAAGGGAAAAGGAAGTGAAGGAAAGGAGAAAGGTGGCGGTGGGGAGAGAGGAGCGAAGAAGAAATGGAGGAGTGTGGGAGGGAAGATGGAAGGTGAAGGCAGGCAGGAATACGTGAGCAAAGGGAGGGAAGGAAGAAAAGAGAAAGAGAAGGGCAAGAAGAAGAAAGGAAGGTAGGGAAGAAAGGAAGAGAATGAGAAACCTAATGTCAATGGCACCCTCTATGTTTTTATTTCCTGTTTTTCTGAGGTAGCCTCTTCAGCAGAAGCAAATGGGCTGAATCGCCTCAAACTCCACCTAGGTAGAAAGCACAGGTTTCATTTCGCCAGGGCCTGTGAAAATGTTTGAAGTGAGCAGCATTAACACGGAGACAGCGATTACCCCACGTGGCTGTTGCGCTCTGATGATACCAAGGCAACGGGAATGGGGGCTCATTATTTCACCAGGTGACAAAAAAATAGTATTTTGACGTTTAACCCTGAACGTGAGGAAGGAGGGCGTGGGGGAGGAATCAGGGGCTCTTTGTGGAGTCTCCTCTTGCCATTGTGATGCCCCTTGGCCTGTCAACAACCTGAGGTCCTGCACGCTGCCAGTGAGGGGCTTGGCTGCCAGCCCTAGCCCAGCATTTCTTATCAGATTTACTGTGACAAGTGATGGGAGAAAAGCAAGATGCTGTTAACAGCGCATCCGTTCAGACCCTGCTCTTTAGAAATTTGGATTGATATTTTGTCAGAGAGAAGTAGCACTGATGTTAATCTTTGCACTACCCTTGGAAAAAATCATTCATAATCTTATAACAATAATCCATAGCATTTGTGGAGCTGTGAGAACCAAGGGATGGTCAGAAGCATTTTTAGACAGATGTCTCATTTCATCTTCAAAGCAACCCAGTGAGGAATAAGAAAAGTTGGCTTATGACTTCCCTTTTGGAAAGTGAATCTTTGGAAGCACAGAGAGGTCCAGGTTTGCCCAAGGTCGCATAGTCAATAAGTTAGAGAGCCTGGATTTGAACCTGAGCGGTCTGCTGCCAGAGGTACTTTTCTTGCTCGTGTTTATTAAGGCAACTTGGAGCTATGGCAAGGATTCAGATAGAATTGAGGATCATTTTTTTAAACAATTTATTAGGGGCTCATACAACTCTAAAGTCATGACCCTAGGACCACACAGTGAGGAAGTGGGAAGGAGAGATTTGGACCCAGGCTGCAGAGCCCATGCCTTGGGTGCCTACAGCTGCCATGTAGGACACAGAAAAGCATGGAGCAGACTCGGCGTAAGACATTAGGGAGTTGGGAGGACTGTAGCATGAATGTATGTGCTATGACTTCATGAGAGTAGCTGCTACTCAGATCCAGAAGAGAATACAAGCCTTTTGCAAAAATTATTTTTGCCAAGAGAGGGTGGAAAACTGCATCTTGTGCGAAATCCCCCCAACCTGCACATGTGCATAGCTATTTCAGAAGGTTCCAAACAATGTGTGCTGTGCGGCAAACCAAACTGAGCTCAGGGGGAGCTGGTCTGTGGGTTATGTTAGCCAGAAAGTGAGCAGTTTGAACTCACCAGCCACCACTCCAAGGGAGAAAGAGGAGGCTTTCTGCTCCCATGGACTTACAGCCTTCGAAGAGGCAGGGAGCATTTCCATGCATCCTATGATTAGGATCTCAGAGGGTGAGGGTGGAGTTGGTTGAGACCTGTCTTCAGGGCATTTCCCAGAAGGGCTTCCTGCAGTGGCTCTGCCTTCAGGAATGTCTGATGACCTTGAGGGCAGCAAAGTCCTAAACACACTCGGGCAGTGGTTCTCAACCTTCCTAATACAGGTCCTCTTGTTGTGGTGATGCCCCCCTCCCCCAACCATTAAATGATTTTCTTGCTACTTCATCACTGTAATTTTGCTACAGTTATGAATTGGGTGAGCCCTGTGAAAGGGTCATATGACTCCCAAAGGTGTCGCAACCCACAGGTTGAGAACCACTGCACTAAGTGTTCCCCTCCCAGACAGCCCTACCAGTGTCTGGTGTGCATAGTTCTGTGAGGTGAGAGAAATGGACTTAGTGTCTGCTTCTGGTGACAGTTGATGTGGGTGGGCTTTCTCCCTATGTCAAATCCCTCTCAAGCCATTTGTCACCACAACAGAGGGAGCCATGCACAAAAAAGCAAGAAGAGGATGCAGCACAGCAGGACAGCAAGCAGAACAAAGATTGAATAAGCACAATTCACTTCAATCATGAATCAGGTGCCCTTGAGATGTGAGGAAGACCCCAGTCTAGTGACATTAGATCAGGTTTAGGGATTGAGTGAAGCGACCCCTCTTGGCTCCCCTCAGCCCCTATTTTGCTTTCCCATTGACCCTGACCCTTGCATCGTGATTGGTCCTTATTCCAGCATGATGGTTGGTTTCATAACCACGGCATATGGGAATGTGTTAGTCGATAGGTTATACAGGCACAGCCTCTGGAATGGGTAAGTGAGGAGGCGATTTGGGCTCGCTCATGCAGACCTCTAGTTGTCCTTGACATGCCTGGTAGAATGGATCATGTGAAGTGATTTGAGATCGGCGTTGAGATCTGATAGGTCATGCAGACTTCTAGCTGTTCCTGGCAGTACCCTATTTTAAGGAAACAGAATGTTTGGCGTTTAAGTCGTATTTGAGCTTAAATTTTGAGCAATAGGCTGTGGCTCACAGTGAGAGTCTATGTGGAGACCCTACATCCATTTTGAGGGGCCACAGATTCAGCCACCATTGAGTTCTTTCTTACTGCTGACTGGCAGTGGAAAGCTTGTCCCTCAAGCAGTGTGCTTGCATCCACTCCCCGGGCCACACTCAACGACATACGGTAGTGTGCACATCCCAATGAAGGTCCCGCTCATGCTCTCATAGGCCCTCCTGAAACTCCATGAATTGATCTGTCTTCAGTCACAATTTTGTGACAAAGTTGTTTGTTTTCTATGTCTTATTTAAGTTTTCAGGAGCCCAGGTGGTAATGCTGGATAGTGTTGGACTATTAAGAGCAAGGTCGCTGGTTCAAAGCCACTAGTCATTCCACAGGAGAAAGATGAGGTTATTGCTTCCTGTAAAGGTAGCAACTTCAGGATCCCTACACAGAGTCACTATGAGTCAGAGTCAGCAGGACAGAATGGGTGTCATTTTATTTAAGTCACTGTGGCTGTGGGTCCTTCCGACACCATTGTGGCCTCATGCGGATCCTCTCCTTCATCCAGAACAGCAGTTTGTGCCTTTTTCTTGTGTAAAACTTAGCAAAGGAGTTCCTAATAAAATATAGTTGGATTGGGAGTCTTTTCCCCCTCAAAACAAAGTAAATACAAAAATAGAAACGAGACTATGGTGCCAATAACCAGTTGGAGAGTTGAGAGAGCTGAACTCTCAATCCTGATAGAAACCCATTGTGACTGAGCACCTGCTCAAGGTCATCCACAGCCTATGAGGTTGAGCCTATGTGTTGGGGAGTAATTGTGTACGTAAAGTTAACCATTTCTCTTTCTAAAGATTCTGTCTAAAGCTTACTTTAAATAATAAGTTTTCCCCTGGGCTAGGTAAAGTTCAGGGAGTTTAACCCCCTAGTATCCACCCCCTCTCAGCATTCATCATGTTAGGCCAGAGGAGGCAAATCACACCCACTACCCAGGGAGCACTGCTTCCAAAAGCACATTGCCTGTGCCGGGGCAGAGGGGAGGTACCCGGACCAGAAATGCTGACAGAGTGGAACCAGAGAGCTCAGCCCCCAGCTTCCCGAGGGAGCAGCTGTGATGGTTCACTTCTGGATGAATATGTTTAAGCAAAGGCCAAGGGCATGACTTGGGCAGCACGAAAAGCAGATGTGCAGAGGTTGTTCACTGCATTCCAGAAGTTCACACACTCTCCGGAGGCTCCTTGGCTCAATGGCAGGAAGTCATTGGTGGCTTCCACCTTCAATCCCAAAAGGTCACTGCCGTCCAGTGGATTCCAACCACAGTGACCCTGTATGGAGTTTTCAAGACTGTAAATGTTCATGGGAGCCAGCAGTCTCATTGTCCCCCTTGGGACAGGGAGCTAGCAGCCCGTTTTGCCACCAGGGCTCCTTCCTCTCTAATTCTGGATCCAGTCCCTCTGAATATCCTGCCCTGCCCTTGTCTAGGCTTCTAAAATGCGTTCCACGCTGCTTATGTTAGTCTGGGTGCATTCGAGAAACCAATCCACAGAAACACGTATGTATAAGAGAGTTGTATGTAAAGGGTGAGTGCACATCAAGAAAACATGCTCACATGTGCTTATGCACCCGCTTTGTCTTCAGCGATCATGTTGGTGTAGGCTGGTGTGCTTTTTCCATGTGGACTTTGTTGTTTCTTATCTACATGGCCCCCTGTTTATCTTCCAGCCTTTAAGATCCCAGACGCTATATGCTTTGATAGCCGGGCACCATGGTGCTTAACTACTACACCACCAGGGTTCATTAGCATGTGACTTATCTCCTGTCATTCACACTAGATGCTCAAAATAGCAGGAGACCAGGTTTCTCCTTTGTGGCCACACCAGGTACTGACAGAACCAAGAACAGAGACACAGTTATATATCTTGACTATCATTTGCATATTATATGCCAGGAATCCCTAGGAAGTGTCTTGGAATTGTTCTACTCTGGTTCAAATTTCACACACCCTCCCAGTTTCCATACTGACTCTGCCAAACCCCTAGTAACTGATTTGCACCTCCTATCAACTTGGAGAAAACACCCTAGGCATGATATAGAAGTGGACATGCTTGGTACCCAGAAAACCTGTTCAGTGTTTTGAGGGCGGCTCAGCAAACAAAATGGGCACAGTGATTAAGCATTCAGCTGCTAACACAACACTCAACTCTGTAGTGGTTCTGCAAGAGAAGGATATGGTAGTTGACCCCCCCAAAAGAGTTACAAACTTGGAAACCCTACAGGTATTTGTATAGGGTCGCTATGTGTTCCAATTGAGATGATTGTCATAGGTTGGGTTTGGTTCAACCCGTCTTACTGAGGAGACTCCTTCTTTACACGCAATCAGTTACTTTAGAGGAAAAAGACATGCCTGTCCCAGAACAATCCAAGGACTGGTAAAGGCAACACCCACAAAGACACTCCCTCTGCCTGCCTAACTCTAAAATGCTGCCCATAAAACACTCTGCCTGGTAATATCTGGGCAGCACACTGGGAAGGTGCAGCAAATGTGTGTTGAATGTATGAGGCCATTTCATAGTTTGGTTGCATGATCAGGGTGTCTGTCATAAAGCCCATCTCTTTGACTCCACCTCTCAGCAGAGATGAACACAAGCTTCCCGTTTTTTGCTCGGCAATGTCCTTGTCAAATAAAAGTTCCTTGTAGATCAGTAACTTGCCACAGAGCAAAAGATATGGGAAGAGGCTCATCTTTCTCCTGGCTATGAAATAGAATGGCAAGCCCCTCCCTTCAACACACACACACACGCACGCACACACACACACGCGCACACACACACCCCTGCCTTACAACTACATTCGGTTGATTAGCAAACAAAGCTCTACAACCCAACTATGTGTTTTTCTTCTCCAGAGGAATGACGGACTTATATACCCTGCATTGTCTTTTTTTAATGGAATTGCCCCAGTTCTCCTCACCTTTCCTTAGATATTGCAGTGAACTATTAGATGACTGCAGGTATTGAAAACTAGTATTGATTTCCAGTTTGTGTCACCTTTGGCTTTTAGCACCCTCCACTTCTCTAGTAAGCTTTCCATTGCTTTGGGGAAATTTTCTCTCTCTGAATTTATTATGTGAGGGTGGTAGTGTAATAATCAATGTGCCTATGGAGGACTATCCTTCATGACCTAAACTCATTAAGGGGCAGTGCCTGATGGAGCATCAGGTTGGAGGAAGGCCTATTAACAACCTGCATTATACAGATGACACAATTTTGCTGAAAATGAGAAGGACTTGATTCACGTGCTGATGAAGATGAAGGATTAAAGCCTTCAGTTTGGATTATGACTCAATGTAAAGAAAGCCCAGACCCTTACAACTGGACCTATTGATAACATCATGATAAATGGAGGAAAGATCGAAATTGTCAAGGATTTTGTCTTGCTTGAATCCACAATCAATTCTCATGGAAGCAGCAGAGAAGAGAACAAATGACACATTTCACTAGTCAAATCTGCTACACGAGACCTCTTTAAAGTGTTGAAAAGCAAGAGATTACTTTGAGGACTGGGGCGGGTTGACCCAGGCCATGGTATTTTCAACTGTCTCATATTCATGTGAAAGTTGAAACCTGAATAAGGAAGACCAAAGAAGAATAGATATATTTGATTAGTAGTGATGTAAAAGAGTAATGAATGTACCATGGACTGCCAAAAGAACAAACCCATCTAACTTGGATGAAGTACAGCCAGAATGTTCCTCAGGGCAAGGATAATGAGACTTCGCCTTAACTTTGACATGTTGTCCGGAGAGATCAGTCCCTGGAGCAGGACATCGTGTTCTGGAAAGTAGAGGGGCAATGAAAAGAGGAAGGCCCTCAACAAATGGGATTGACACAGTGGCTGCAACAATGGGCTCAAACTTAAGAACAACGGTGAGAATGGTACAGGACCGGGCAGTGTATGATTATGTTGTATGTATGGTCACAATGAATCCAAACCCTCCCTATGACACTGAACAACAACAACAACAACAACAACAACAACAACAACAACCTGACTGAATCCTCTAGGAGGACTCTTGAATGTGAGAAAAATGGAACGAAGCCAGAGGAAGGATTGGAGGATGTCTTAAGTTCCTGTCTTAATCTCCTTAACCAAAAATTATCCAACAAGTCAGTAGCCTTAAAACACTTTTCCCCCTGCTTTGGAGCTTACAGGTTCAAATTTGGGGTGCGACTCTAGGTCAGGGTCCTTCTTTGTGGATACCAGAAAGTTCCTTGGCATTCCTCTCTATCTTTCTCCCCGTACTGTGTGTTACTGGGTCTATCCTGGCCTTTAACTCAGAAGTGTTTAGGTTTAGGCTCAAGCCTATTCTCATATGGCCTCATTTTTTTTAACATTTTATTAGGACTCATACAACTCTTATCACAATCCATACATATACATATATCAATTGTATAAAGCACATCTGTACATTCTTTGCCCTAATCATTTTCTTTTTTTTACATTTTATTAGGGGCTCATACAACTCTTATCACAATCCATACATATACATACATCAATTATATAAAGCACATCCGCACATTCCCTGCCCCAATCATTCTCAAAGCATTTGCTCTCCACTTATGCACTTTGCATCAGGTCCTCTTTTTTTTTTCCCCTCTCTCCCCGCTCCCCCCTCCCTCATGTACCCTTGGTAATTTATACATTGTTATTTTGTCATATCTTGCTCTATCCCGAGTCTCCCTTCCCCCCCTTCTCTGCTGTCCATCTCCCAGGGAGGCGGTCACATGTGGATCCTCGTAATCAGTTCCCCCTTTCCAACCCACTCACCCTCCACTCTCCCAGCATCGCCCCTCACACCTTTGGTCCTGAAGGTATCATCCACCCTGGATTCCCTGTGCCTCCAGCCCCCATATGCACCAGTGTACAACCTCTGCCCTATCCAGCCCTGCAAGGTAGAATTTGGATCATGGTAGTTGGGGGGAGGAAGCATACAGGATCTGGGGGAAAGCTGTGTTCTTCATCGGTACTACCTCGCACCCTGACTGACCCATCTCCTCTTCTAAACCCCTCTATGAAGGGATCTCCAGTGGCCATACGGCCTCATTTATATTACAAAAGAACTCCCTTCTTTTCAAACAGGATCATGTCCACCAAGGTTCAAATTTCTCACATATTTTGAGGGGGCTACAGATCAATCCATAATGGTTCTTTTGGGTAGCTGTAACAAATGGCTACCAATCGAGTGACTTAAACAGCAGGCATTTGTTCTCTCACTTTTCTGAAGGACAATGGGTTAAAATTAAGGTGTGGGCAAGATTCATTCCTTCTGAGAACTCTGAAGGAGAATCAAAGTAGCCTCTCTCTGCTTCCGGTCACTGCTGCTAATCCTTGATATTTCTTGGCTTATAGATGCACTGATCCAATCTCTGCCAGTGTCTTCACACGGGGTCTCTGTGTGCCCACTCCTCTTCTTATAAGAACACACCAATCAGTGCATGTAGTATCCATCTGAAATCTAAACCCAGAAAGATGGAGCTCTTGAAATACTTATCTAAGCACATCTGCCAAGACCTCCTCTCCAAGTAAGGCCATAGCCTCAGGTCCCATGTGAACATGAATGGGTGTGTGTGAATGTGATTTAATGTACTACAGAGGGCACGCTTTGGCCTCAGGAGGAGTGTTTCGCCATTACCTGCTTCACAGCCCTGAGATTGCCCAGGCATTTGCCACATTTTCTTGTCTTCCCAACATTTATCCACCATTAGGCCTTTTCCCCTAAGTTAGTCAAGCGTCAGTTTCTGTCACTTGTGATCATGACCCTCCCTCCCGCCCAGGTCACAAATTTAAAGTGACACAGGCAGTTTCTTTAATGGGCACTATGTTATCCTGACTAGCAAGCATTGCTAAGGAGGGAGGATGAATCAGGGAGAACCCGCTTGCTTCATCTAGCTTCGGGGCAGTCCACAGAGGATTGATCCCTGAGCCACTAACGAATTTTGCAACTGTCACAGAACAATGCAAATAAGTAAGATCCACATCTACTGAACACCATCATGAGGTCAAACTGTGTGTAAATAAATGCCTGTTTCAAAGAGTGAGTAAATCCTAAGGTAAGGAGTGACAGGGCTTTGTTGGCATAAACCCAGCAAGGCATTATGGGTCAGATATTAATGAACTCATGCTCCTGGGCCTCACAGAGCCCCAGCTCAACTGCTTCAGCTTGTTGACAAACTGAACTCAGGGTACCCGGAGAGAGCACTACCATTTTGATGAACAAGGTTGGTTGGGGATGATGCTTCCTAACTTGCATTTTAATATAAATTTGATGCTTCATCTGGGCAATGTGGAAAGAGCATTCAGATAAAAGAGAGGGACAAACATCAAGTGACCAGAGGATGAAACTTCTATCTAATCTGTGCCCACTGGAATTGCTTCTTGGGAAGGTATTTTTTGGGGGTGTGGGGTTGTTCCCCTACCCTGCTCCAAGCGTTCCTCCTCATGCCCACCCCCACCCCAGCATACATCCTACTTGGAGAATGTCTCTGAATAATGAAGTTTTAATAAATGAAGCTTTAATGAGCCTGATAGTCTGCCTAAGACCCCTTCAAACTGTAGTCTTTCATTTGTATTCTTCCATCCTTTTTGAAGAAATGAACCTGATGGCAGGTAGTATGTTTCCTTTCCAGGATGAGCTGATAGAGCCTCTCGCTGCTGCAGTGGGAGGTGAAACATTAAAAGGCCCTCTGTGGCCATGAGACATGCCCACTCTCCAAGAGACACTGGGCAGGTTTTCTGAAGCTCCTCAGAATTGACTAGTGGCCCTGGTCCACCCATCTCAACCAAGCCAGTCTTCATTTGCACTGCATGCCCTCTCTGAGCTCCAACTGCATGCTTCATTTGAGGATGACAAAGCCTCTATTGTCTGAGAAGATGCGCAGACATATGAACTAATCAATGCTCCCCCTGTCCCCGGGGAGTGTGAAATTCTCCCATCATGACCCACCAGCTTCCCTGGAAATTCCTGTCTTAACTCAGGCACTTAATATCAATGGTGTCTCTGCTTCCTTCCTTCTTGCACACCCCCCAGGCATTAACTGTCATCCTTCCTCTCCCTAAAATATACTTTGAATCTATTCACTTCATGCCATCCCTACTGCCCCAAGGTGTGTCTTGCATTGACTATGAAACTAGATTCTGTATCCATTTTCCAGGGCTGTCAAAACAAAGCATCGTAAATCAGGTGGCTTTTAAGAACAGTCCACCACCTGTCTATCAGTTCGTGGTGCAGTGGTAGCTAGAGTGCTGCTGTGAAATTGGAAGCTGTGCCACCGATATGACAAACCCCAGAATGGTCAGCAATGATGGGCAGGCTTCAGTGGAACCTCGAGCCCTGTGGTGCTCAACCTTCCTTTAATACAATTCCTCATGTTGTGGTGACCCCCAACCATAAAATCATTTTCCTTGCTACTTCATAACTGTAATGTTGCTACTGCCATGAATCAGGTGACTCGTGTTAAAAGGTCGCTGGACCCCAAAAGGGGTCACAACCCACAGATTGAGAACCACTGCTCTAGCCTAAGGCAGACTAGGAAGAAAGACCTGGTGATCTACTTCCAAATATTAACAAATGAAAGCCTTATGGGTCACAACAAAATATGGTCCTATAGAGTGCTGGAAGATGAGCCACTGACCTGCACACAACAGCTACAAAAATAGACTCAAACACACCAACAAAGGCCTGCTGAACTCCAAAGCCCTAACAAACCCACTGCCCTCAAGTCCATGCCAACTCATAGCGGCCCTATAGGACAGGGGCGAACTGTGTATTAGTCTGGGTATGCTAGAGGAAAATCGAGGGAGACGCATGTGTATGAGAGAGAGTTGGTGGTTTTTAAAAATCATTTCCCTATTATTTAATCATTATATTAGGGATTCATACAACTCTTATCACAATCCATCCATCCATCCATCCATTATAAAGGCACATTTATACATTCATTGCCCTCATCATTGTCAAAACATTTGCTCTCCACATAAGCCCCTGGCACCTGCTCCTCATTTTTCTCCTCCCTTCCTACTCCCCCCTCCTTAGGAACCCTTGATAATTTTATTGGGGGCTCATACAACTCTTATCACAGTCATTCCATCCATCCATCCATCCATCCATCCATCCATCCATCCATCCATCCATCCATCCATCCATCATCCATCCACCCATTGTGTGTCAAGTACATTTGTACATGTGTTGCCCTCATCCTTCTCAAAATATTTGCTTTCTACTTGAGCCCTTCGTATCAGCTCCTCATTTCCCCACTACCATCCTCCTCCCCCTCCCTCATAAATCCTTGGTAATATATAAATTATTTTGTCATATCTTACAGGTCAAACATCTCACTTCCCCCACTTTTCTGTTGTCTGTCCCCCAGGGCAGAGATTTTATGTAGATCCTTGTAATCGATTCACCCTTTCTACCCCACCTTCCCTCCACCCTCCTGGTATTGCCACTCTCACCACTGGTCCTGAAGGGATCATCTGTCGTGGATTCCCTGTGTTTCCAGCTCCTCTCTGTACCAGAGTACATGTTCTGGTCTAATTCTACCTTATAAATCCAGAGAGAGAGTTTTATATCAAACAGTAATTGTACATTAAGCAAACGTCCCAGCCCAGTGCACATCAAATCCATAAGTCTGATATTAGCCCATATGTCTGATACCAATCTATAAATTCCTTTTCAGACCCATAAAACATGTGCAGTGATGCTGAATGCAGGATACTCACAGGCCAATGGGTGGAAAGTCTTGTGGATCCAGTGGCATTGTAAGCATCTCAGTGCTGGCAGCGATCTCTCTGAGGCTTCTTTGGCTTCAGAGGTCTGGTCGCATCCATTTGGCTTGCCTTCTGCAATGTCTCCCAAGGAGTAGCAGAGAGAGAGAGAGAGCGAGAGGTGTCTTCCACCTCCAAGGAGGAAGTACCAGATTTCTCAGAGTTCTCAGAAGGAGGCTATGCCCACATAAAAGTCTCACTGACTTTCTCCAGATTGGCAGCCTAAACTCCACGCCTACACTCCTAATCCTTAACTTGACACAAGATTAGGTGACTACCACAGGCTCCTAATCCATAACAAGCCCATTTATTTTTTTCCTGCATACCGACACCAATCCAATACCCAAAGCTTTACCCAATGGGTGGAGATCTACTTCTAAAACATGAATATAGAAAAATCGCTTTCGCTTGAAGGCTCTCAAGGAAATGCTCACTGAAAACTCCATTCCTATTATCTCACCTCCCCCAAATTAGTCTTCTTCTGGGCTTTCAGTCACACCAAGATCTCTCCTGCCCCAAGGCCTTTACATGCACTGTCACCTCTTCCAAGCCCTGAAGTGCCAAGTTCAAAGTTCCAGTTAATCTCCCTGATCCTGAATTTTAAGAACTGTGTGTGTGGGAGGGAAGGGGTTGGGCTTTTTGTTGAACTGCTGGGTTTTGGAGCCATTTGTCATGCAACCTCATTTTGTCAATGACTGGTTAATTAATGCAGCATTCATTTGCCCTTCTTCCACTCACAGCACATGGCTTGTATCTTTGGGATCACTCTTCCACCATGCTCCATCTCCATGCTTCTGCTGGCATTGACCCAATCTGCCAGCTCCAGGCCTGGCTAGTCAGGGCATGACTTTCCTCTGTCCAAAGGGACTGGGTCAGACTCAGTATGAGACTCATGCTAGGTTAATGATATCTAACCCTAAAAAATGCCCCAGAAACAATTGCCCCATTGCCAATGAGTCCATTTTGAATCATAGAAGGTCCCTGTGGGGTTTCTCAGACTGTAAATATTTATGTGAGCAGAAAGTTCCATCTTTTTCCCTATGAGGTAGCTGGTAGGGTAGCACTGCCAACCTTGCAGTTAGCAATCCAATGCTTACCTGATAGTACCACCAATGATTAGAAAGGAAAAGAGCCTCTCTCTAATAGAATTCCTGAGCTTCTAGATAAAACTACAGCTGCCATCAGGAAGCCTGCGTGAAACTCAAAAGGAAACAGCTCTGAAAGGAAAAGGTTCAAACTCTGATGGTCTCAACTGAGTGCCAGAACCCAGCTATTCCTGATGCTCTGTCTCCAGACTTACAAATTCCATAAACCTACCCATTAATTCCTTCTCCTGCTCCTTCCCTTCTCACGCCCCAAGGTACTTTGACTTAGCTTTGAAGGCACTCACAACTTCACGGGTTCTGCCTTGCACAGGTGTCTGCTTGCTTCCAGTTCAGTCCTGACATTGTCCCTATCTTTAGCCATGTTAGGCTTGCGTCCTAGAGCTTTCCTTTGCTTGTCTCCCTATTGCTCTTGTCCTATGAAGTCTGTGGCTTTATCTTTAAGTCTAAGTCCTGCCCTTTCGTTTTCGTAGAAATCTGTCTCTGTATCTTGGCTCATGGCAGGTTGTGTCCTTCAAAGATGACTGTCCTAATGTTGCACATCGCACATTCTCTTGTTACAAGATGAATTTGTGTTCATTTTTCCAGAAACAGGGCCTGCTTTCCCTCTTCCTTGCATCTTGGCAGGCCTTTGACTATGGCAGAAGTGTTGCTCTGTGACTTCCACCTGGTCGTATTGGGTTGTTCACCATTGGGACCCTGTCAGGATGTTGCAAGGAAGACCAAGCCAAATGAAAATGTCACATATAGGGTTCTTCTTGAGCTCCAACCAATAGAAGTATCAGTCGTGTGAGGGAGTGAGTCTTAAGAGAGCTGCAGCCTCTGTCCTTTGAGCTACCCCAGCTAATGCTTGATGAAGCCAAAACTAGTGTCCTCGCTGAGCTCTGCCCAGATTGCAGATTTGTGAGCAAAATTGATATTATCATTACTTTAAGATGTTATTTGTGGGGATACTTTCTGTTAGCAGCAGATTATCAGAATACTGCCTAATCAGACTGCATTGCCAGTTTTACTCTCTCTCTCTCCATATATAGATATAGATATCCTCCACTCATCTGTCAGTTGGTTGTACTATAATGGTTTGTGTATTGTTATGGTGCTGGAAGCTCTGTTCCCAGAATTTCAAATACTAGCAGGATTGACCATGGTGGACAGGTTTCAGTGAAGCTTCTAGACTAAGACAGACAAGGAAGAGGGGCCTGCTAGTCCACTTCCAAAAATTACTGAAAGAAAACCTTATGGATCACAAGAGAACACTGACTGACTAATGTGTTTTGGACACACTATCAGGGGACAATTGCTAGAGGAAGACATCATATTTGATGAAATAGAGGGACATGGGAGATCCTTATTGAGGCACATTGACCTAATCGCTGCAACAATGGACTTCAACATTCAGGAATGTGTGACGATGGTGCAAGGTCAGACAGCACTCCATTCCATTTCATATAAGGTCTCCATGGATCACAGTAGACTTGATGGCACTCTCTATATGTTTGTCTTCAGTGACTTCCCAGAGGGCTGCTCTGCCTGGCAGCCTCTATTCTTCATGTGTCCAAATGGGGAGCACAACAGGTCCATAGTCACTGATATTCCCCTCAATCCCCAGGTCAAGTAAGGAGGCATGAAACTAACTATGTTGTTCTCTTTGCCTTGTCTCTCTTCCTTTTCCCCTCCTCCAACAGGGCTAGAGGGGGTAAATACTTACCTTGCAGTCTAGAAGAGAATTTCTTCCACACCAAAATCTTCTCCTTTCTCAAAAGGCACATACATGCTTTTCTCCTTGTTTTGAATTAAAATGGCAGATGGGATGGTAGGAAAGAAAATGAACTAGTCTAACAGAATGGCCAAACAGATTTACCTTCCACATAAGAATGCAAATAACTCCTCAATCTTGTTATAGAGTCATGATATGATGAGCTCCATCAAAGCAGAGTAGAACACCACGGAGGTCAGACCAGAAATACCATATTGAGTTGATTTTGTGTGAGAGATTCTAGTTGCTAATTATACTATTCATAACAGACAGATGGCAGGTATAGAAGCCCAGACTTAAAATGTCTTTATCTAATTGCCTGCCTAAATATATATTTGCAATATGGTCCTCAAAGGGAATACTTTCTTTACCTTAAATTCCATTTCTTTTTCCCCTTTTTTATGTAATTTTATTGAAGTATCATTGATGTATAATAAACCATAGTGTGTTTTGCTCTTTGAGGTTTTTAAAAAGAATCATTTTATTGGGGGCTCCTACAACTCTTATCACAATCTATACATACATCCACTGCGTACATTTGTTGCCATCATCATTCTCAAAACATTTGCTTTCTACTTGAGCCCTTGGTAGTAGCTCCTCATTTCCCCTCCTTCCCCCTTCCCCTCCCTCATGGACCCTTGATAATTTATAAATTATTATTCTGTCCTATCTTACACTGTCCGACATCTACCTTCACCCACTTTTTTGTTGTCCCTCCCTCATGGAGGAGGTTATATGTAGATCCTTGTAATCAGATCCCTCTTTCTACCCCACCTTTCCTCCATCCTCCTGTTATTGCTACTCTCAGCACTGGTCCTGAAGGGTTCATCTGTCCTGGTTTCCCTGTGTTTCCAGTTCCTATATGGACCAGTGTATATTCTCTGGTCTAGCCAGGTTTGTAAGGTAGAATTGGGATCATGATAGTGGGCGCGGTAGCATTTAGGAATGAGAGGAAAGTTATATGTTTCATCGTTGCTACACTGCATCCTGACTGGCTCATCTCCTCCCAGCGACCCTTCTGTAAGGGGTTGTCCAGTTGCCTACAGATAGATCTTGGATCCCCTAACTGTACCCCCCCCTCATTCACAATGATATGATTTTTTTGTTCTTTGATGCCTGATACCTGATCCCTTCTACATCTTGTGATCACACAGGCTGGTGTGCTTCTTTCATGTGCGCTTTATTGCTTCTAAGCTAGATGGCCACTTGTGAACCTTCTAGTTTTTAAAACCCTAGACTCTTTATCTTTTGATAGCTAGGCTCCATAAGCTTTCTTCACCTCATTTGTTTATACACCCACTTTTTGTCTTGAGTGATTGTGTCGGGAAGGTGACCATCATGGAATACCAGTTCCTTAAATTCCATATCTATAGGCTTAAGTCTTACCCACAGGAAACCTATTTTTATTTTATCCCTGGAACAAAGTCTTGCAATAATTTTCTCTTTTTGGGTAAGTCCATCCTCAATCACTTATCCTTTAACATTTGCAAGAATTTATCTGTAACCAACCCCATTTACATAGTCTCATTCATGCTATTTCCACAATAATTGCTAATAACCCTATTTTTTAGAATCGGCAGAAAGCATCAGTATCAATATCCCATTGCCACTGAGTTGATTTCAACTCATGGGTACCCTATAGGACAGAATAGTATTGCCTCATAGGTTTCCAAGGCTGACAAAAAATCTCTTTATTGTGAGTTGGGTGAAGGTTTACAGAATACATCCGTTTTCCATTTGACAGTTCACACATATTTTGCTTTATGATATTGACTGCAATCTGCTCAACGTAATATCACTTATCGCACTTCCTCCTTGTATTTCCTGTTTCCATTCCCCCTTCTTTCCTGACCCTTCTGAACTTTATCTTTGAATAAATTATATCCTTTTGATTCAAATAGTTGATTAGTGTTACTTTTTACCTTATAGATCTACCTATTGTTTGGCTGAAGATTGAGCCAAGGGAGTGAGTTCAGTTCCAGATCTGAAGGTGCCTAAGGACAACAGTCTTGTGGGTTCCAAGAATCTCTCTCTGAGCAATACCACTGAACATTTAAAATAAGTTTAAACTTTGTTGCACATATTTCTCCTATTCTATCCCAAAATTCCAAAGCAAACTCATTATCATTGTGTTGAAGCTGACTCATAGAGACCCTACAAGATAGAATAGAACTTCACCCTTTGATTTTTCCAAGGCTTAAATCTTTACCAGAGCAGACAAACTCATATTTCTCACATGGACCAACTGATAGGTTAGAACCACTTTCTTTGCGGTTAGGAGATCAATGAGGAGTCCACTCTGCCATTAGAGCTCGTTAAGAATGCGATCCAGGATCCCCTAATGCTATCCCTCTCAGATCAGTTGGTAGTGGTAATAAATGTAAATCTTAAGGGGGTCAGACTGCCACATCGTAACTCTTCCTTGGGGAAGATGGTGGGTTTGAACTGCTGATTGATTAGCCCTTAAGTGCTTAATTACTGCCTCACCAGGGTTCTCCTTAACATCAGAACAGTGGACACTTATTGGTTTATCTTACTGGTCTCTGTTCCCTAAAAATTGCACTTCATCCACAGGGTTTTCTTCCACAACACACAGCTGCTAGTGTTTTTGGTTTGTTTTTCCACATGACTTCACCTTCCTGGTCAAAGCTGATTTGTCCAGGGCTAAACACACAATGAAAACATAGCCATATTTGCACACTACAAAATTTGAAGTGAGACAGCAAGCTATTTGTTGAGTTTTTTGAATGACTGAAGTCTAAAAGGAAGTGTTATGATACAGGAAACAGTGAGTTTTGATGTCCAGGATCTATGCTGGGGACCCAGTTGGCACTCCGAGTGACTATTCAAAGGGATGGTATGAATTCTCCTCTTCCATGACCTACACATATAATAGATATAACCACTAAGTCCATGATTTGACAAATGTCTTGTGTGATTGAGTTTGGGTTCCCCATAGGATTAGATCCTGAGACAAAGGTTTTAATTAAGCCATTTTCTGGGGAGATATCAATAAGGAAATGGGAAATAGAAAAGGGAAAGAAGGCAGCCAATGAAAAGTACATTATCAAACAATTTAAAATTGTGAGCAACTGAAGGTTAATCTTACTGGAGACACTGTAGAAAATCCACTAGTTATTCTGCCCAGAATGTGAGGGAGTGTGGCTATTTGTCCAACAACTCCTATGGGTCATTGGTTAAGGGTTACTCCAGGAAGCAAGAATTAACTCCACAACCTCCTAAGCCATGCATGCTCAGGTACAGTGGTCTACAGAAACTAGAGAAAGCAAGAAGAGAGATGTGCTGGCCATTCGGAATTAGGCTAGCATGCCAAGTTGTCAGACATGTCAGGTTCTTGAACTATCATAACTTGAAAGTCATCATGATCCTGTGAGATATACCACTGGTATTTCAAACACAAGCATAGTTACCCGTGGTGGAAAATTTTCAGAAAAGCTTACAAGCTAAATAGACTAGAAAGAATAACCTGCCAATCTACATCTGAAAAAAATAGTGGTGTTTGTGGAGCACATTGATAGCAGTGGAATATTGTTTCATATAGTGCAGGATGATGAACCCCTCAAGTTGGAAGACACTCAAAATATAATTGGGGAAGAGCTGTCTCCTCAAAGTAGAGTTGACCTTAGTGATATAAAGTTTTCAGGACCTATATTTGTTGATGTGGCAATGACTCAAAATGAGAAGAAACAGCAGTACTGCAATAACCACTAACAAGAAGATGGGATGCATGAAATATGGATCTAGAAAAATTGGAAGCCATGAAAAAATGGAACACATAAAGATCAAACACTCTAGGTGTTATTGAACTGAAATAGACTGGTATTGGCCATTTTGAATGTCACAATAATATGGTTTACATACCAGAGTAACAAATTTGAAAGGAATGGATGACTTTCATGTTAAAAAAGAGAATGTTTCAACATCGATTCCAATGTTCACCATTGTTAGGTGTAGGATATATTACACCTACAAGGATGAATAATTAATAAAGTTATTATTCAAATTTACACACCAACCACTAATGCTAACAATAAAGCCATTGAGGATTTTTACCAACCTTTTCAGTCTGAAATTGATGAAACATGCAATCAAGATTACTGATGACTTGAATGCAAAAATTGGAAACTAAGGAGGAGGATCACTAGTTAGAAAATATGGCCATGGGGATGGAAGCCACATGGGAGATCTCATGATAGAATTTTCCAATAAGGATGGCTTATTGATTGAACATTTATTTTTCAGGGATGTAAACAGTAACCATAGACATGGATTATGTATATTGGATAGAAATACACAGGAATTAAATCAACTATATCTGTTGAAATAATCTACTATACATACTCGAGTATAACCCAAGGCAACTAATTTTACCCCCCAAAGCTGGGGTGCTTTTTCAGCATAAAAAATGTGCTGAAAAATCTCGGCTTATACTCAAGTATTTACGGTATAAAGAAGTTCAATATCATCAGTCACGAGACTGGAGACGAACTGTGGAACAAACCATCAATGGCAAATTCAACTCGAATTCCAACAAAATTAAAACAAGTCCCCAAGAGTCAAAGTATGAATTTGAGTATATCTCATCTAAATTAGAGGCTACTTCAAGAAGAAAGTTGACACATTGAACACAAATCACCTGAGATGATACGAGTTCTGCAATAATATCAAGAACATCATAAATAAAGAAATTCAAAGATAATTAAAAAGATAGAAACTAAAGAAAAGACAAAACGGATGTCACCTTGAATGTGGAGTAGCTGAAGCCAATGAAAGAAATGATGAAGTACGAAAAAGAGAGAGAGAAATATAGAAATAATTGATGAAGTAAAGACGCTGAATAAAGAAGCTGAACATAAAATTTCAAAGGGGAATTCAAAAAGATGGAATAAAGAATTATATTAAAAGGTGCAAAGACCTGGAATTAGGACAGCAAAAATGAAAAGCATGTGCATTTCACTAGCTGAAAAAATTGAAGAGAAATTCAAAATACAGAATTACACAGATAGCATCAAAAGAAGATGAAAGGGATTCACTGACCACATGAAGCCCAGGCTCCACAGCGCTGAGTCCAGAAGACCAAGGTAGCATAGGGTTCTCACTGCAGATTGCTCTGAAAGTGCTCACAGTAGTAGGCCCTGGATCAACTGGGGAAAATGTAGAACTCAAAATAAGAAGACTAACCTTAGGATATGATAGGCACTAGTGGAATTCCCATTTGACACCTGACCTCACCTCCATGGCTCAACTTTCAGCCCCCAAATAGGAGACCTATACTGTCAACGATGTACAATTCAGAGCCCAGCATTTGTCAGGGAGTTACTCAGAAGGCAGGAAGGCATGGGAACGAAAGACCAATGGAAACGGCAAACAAAGGGAGGGAATAGGAAAAGTAGTATTGCATTGTAGGTATTGCAATCAATATCATAAAACATTGCATGAATTGTAAAGAAAATCAATTTACTCTGTAGATTTTCCCTCACATCACAATCAAAACAGTGTAAAAAGAAAATAAGTCATATGAACGAGTACACTGGTAGATCTTGCTGAAGACCAATTTCCAGTGTTAAAAGATGTCACTTTGAGGAATAAGGCACAGCTGAGCCCTAGTGGTATAGTGGTTACAAACATAATGCATCAGAACCAACCCGGTTGGGTTGCTCAACACAAGATCAGCAGTTCTGCTCCCATACAAAGTTCCAGTATTGGAAACCCACAGGGATATCTCTCCCCTGTCCTATAGAGTTGCTAAGGGTTGGAATCAACTTGATGGCAGAGAACTGGATGTAATCCAGGCTGACTAGAGACACAAATCAAGTGACACTCATATATGTGCAATAAATAGTTTTTAATCAAGAAGTCATTATAGTATTTCTATTTCAAGGAAATATCCCAGGCCAGTCCAACTCAAGTCCATAAGTCCAACACTAGCCCATAAGTTCCTTTCCAACTTACGCAGTTACATGCAATGATGCAGAATGCAGGGATGTCAAAGGCCAGTGATTGCAATGTCGTGTGGACCCAAGGTCGATGGAAGCATGGCAAGACTCTGGCAGCTCTCAACGTGGGCAGGAAGCAGTCAGGTGAATGCAAAAAGAAGGGGAGGTTCCCAGGGCCCTCCTTATGAGAAGGCCATGGCCACAAAGAGGCACCATCAGACTATGGTGTGATTGACAGATTGGATACCAACCTTACACTTTTACATATCTTCAAACTGACATAAAATTATATAACTATCATACTATGGCATTTTCAATCACCTCATATGTACTTGAAAATGGACAATAATTATGAAAGATAAAATAAAAGTTGATGTCTTTGAATTATGATGCTGGTGAAGAATATTGATTATTCCATGGACTTTCAGAAGAAGGAACAAATCTTTCTTGGCGGAAGTAGAGCCAGAATGCTTCCTAGACGTGAGAATGGCAAGACTTCATATCACATACTTTGGACATGTTAACAGCTGAGCATAGTCCCTAGAGAAGGATATCATACTTGGTAAAGTGGAGTGGTGAAAAAAAGAAGAAGGTCCTCAATGGGATGAATTGGCATACTGGCTGCAAAAATGGTCTCCAACATTCACTGTGAGGAAACAGGCTGTGGGTGCTATGAGTTAGAGCCAAATTAACAGTGTCTAACAATGACAACTCCCCTCCCGTGCCCCATCTGTCAATTTGCTGCACTGTGGTAGCTTGTGCTTTGCTGTGATGCTGGGAGTTAGTCCACTAGTACTTCAAATACCAGGCAGGATCACCCACGGTGAACAGATTTCAACACAGCTTCCAGACTAAGAACTGACAGGACGACAAAACAATCAGTCCACTTCTGAGGGATTCACCATTGAAAACTTTATGCATAGCAGTAAAATATTGTCTGATATAATGCCAGAAAATGAGCCCCTCAGATTGCAAAACAATCAAAATATCACCGAGAAGGAGAGCTTCCTCAAAGTAGAGTCCACCTTAATGATAACTCAAAACCTCACAACAGGAGCTGTAGATAACATCATAATAAATGGAGAAAATATGGAAGTTATCAAGGATTTCGTCTTGCTTAGATTCACAACTAATGCTCATGGAAACAACAATCAAAAAACCAAATAACATATTGCATTAGGCAAATCTACTGCACATAACCACTTTAAAGTACTGAAGATCAAGAATTTCACTTAGGATTACGTTGCGCCTGGCCCAAGGCATGGCATTTTCCGCCACACCTTATGCATGTGAAATTTGAACATTGAATGAGAACGACTGAAGGAGAACTGGTGCATTTGAATTAAGGTACTGACAAAAAATACTGAAAGTACCATGGGTGGAGAGAAGAACAAACAAATCTGTCTGAGAAGAAGTGCAGCTAAATGTTCCTTGGCAGATAGGATGGCGAGACTTCATCTCATGTACTTTGCAGATGTTATCAGGACAGACCAGTCCCTGGAGGACATCATACACATTACAGTGGAGGGGTTGCAAAAAGAGGAAGACACCCGATCAAATGGATCTAGACAATTCCTACAACAATGGACTCAAACATAACAAAATTTTTGAGTATGGGGTAGGACCAGGCAATGTTTCATTCTGTTGTGTAGGCATTATTATGAGACAGAACTGACTTGAAGGCATCTAGCAACAAAGTGTACTAAAGCTTCTGGCACCTTCATTTGCTAATGGATTATAATTCAAAATGAGAAAAATCATTGCAACCATTCATTAATAATCAGAACATCAAACGTGCAAAATAAGAATCTAGGAAAATTGGAAATCATAAAAAAACGGAATCTGACCTATAAAGATCAATATCCTAGGCATTGGTGAGTTGAAATAGTCCCTTTGAATCTTAAAATGATAAGAATGACTATGCTGACAATGACAAATTCAAAAGAATGTCTCTTTCATCCTCAAAAAGAGCATTTTTAGATCTATCTTGAAGTGCAATGCTGCCTGTGACAGAATAATATCTATCTTCATACACAAGGAAGGCCAGTTAATAGAACCATTATTCAAATTTTCTCACAAACCACTAAAGCCAATGAAGAATTGTACCAACTTCTTTAGTCTGAAATTGACCACACATGTACTGAAAATGCATTAATAATTGCTGACAATTGGAATGCACACATGGAAACAAAAAGGAAGGAAGAATAATTAGAAACTATGGCTTTGGGGATCGAAAAGAAGCTGAAGACTGCATGAAAGAATTCTGCAAGAGCAATAACTTCCTCATTGCAAACACCTTTATTCAACAACAGGAGCGGCATATATACATGTGGAAAACACAGGAATGGAATTGATTAAATCTGTGGGAAGACATGATAGAGAAGCTCAATATCATTGAGACAAAACAAGACCGGGGGCCAACTATGTAAAAGACTATCAATTACTAATATGCAAGTTCAAGTCAAACCTGAAGAAAATTAAAATAAGAACGCAAAAGAGCCCAAATACAGCCTATATTATATCTGTGGTCGGCTGGGGTTTCTAGAGAAACAAACCAGTGATACTGATACATGTAGAAGAAGGAAATTTATATCAATAAAGAATTTTACATTAAGAAGTCCACACAACAAGAAACCCCAGTCCAACTCCAGCCCATAAATCAGATGCAAACTAGAGGCCCTTCCAGACTCCTGAAGCTGTTGGAGGAATAGCCCAAGAAACAGGAAAACCACAGGTTGGTGGAGGCAGAGTTGGGAGAATCCAAAGTCAACAGGCAGTTGGCAGGCCACAGACAGCTCTTAGGGTCAGCAGGTCTCATGGTGATTGCCATCCCAAGAAGCCAGACGTAGGGTCCAGGGTCATTTCATCAGGAAGAAAAAGAGTGAGCCCATTCTCCACAGTCTACTTATAGCTATGAAATAGGTCATACCTCCAAGGAGAGTGTGACCTGCACCTTCTGAAGATCCTGGTCAAGCTAAATTGACACCAAACCTTACTATCACAATATCTCACCTGAATTTAGAGCCTATCTCAAGAATGGTTCGGACATATTGAACATTAATGATCAGCTACCAGAAGACTTGTGAAATAGCATCAAGGTCATCAATCTTTTTTTTTTTTTTGTCATGTCACCTGTGGCTATTTATTTATTTATCATAAATCATTTTATTGGGGGCTCCTCAAAAAGATCATTAATAATACAGGAAAGAAAGAAAATACTACAGTGGATATCAGAGGAGACTGTGAAACTTGCTCTTGAACCTAAAGCAGTTAAAGCAAATGGAAGAAATGATGAAATAAAAGAGTTGAACAGAAAAATTTGAAAGGCCAGCTTGAGAAGATAAAGTAAAGAATTATATTGTAACATGTAAAGACCTGGAATTAGGAAAGCAAAAGGAATGAGTACGGTCAGCATATCATAAATTGAAAGAACAGAAGAAAAAATCCAAGCCTCGGATTACAATGTTCAAGGATTATTTATCAAACTATTGAATGATGTAGGGAGAATCCAAAGAATATGGACGGAGTGTACAGAGTCTCTGTTCCCAAGAATTAGTTGAGGTTCTACTAGTTCAAAAGGCCAAGAGGAAGTTGAAGCTGCAATGTAAGCATTAGTGAAAAGCAAGGAAGGGATAGGAATGGAAATATTTCAACACGCTCATGCAGTGATAGTCCATGTCAAGAAATTTGGAAGATAGCTATCTGGCCAACCAACTGGAAGTGATTAATATTTGTGTCCATTCTAAAGAAATATGACGCAACAAAATTTGCAAATTAATTTAAAATAACATTAATATGACATGCAAGTACAATTTTATTGACGATACCTTTAAAAGTAGTTATAGCAATATGTCAACAGGAAGCTGCCAGAAATCCAGGCTGTATTAAAAGAGGGCATGAGGCAAGGTATATCAATGCTGGTTTCAGATGGACCTTGGCTGAAAACAGAGGATACAAGGAAAATGCTTACTTATGTACTATTGACTATGCAGAGGATTTTACTGTGTATCATAACAAACTTTGGGTAGCATATGAATACATATGAGAACAATGGGAATTCCCGTACATTTAATTGTGCTCCTGTGGTACCTGTACACAAACCAACAGGAAGTGGTTCGAATAGAACAAGTGGATAGTGCGTGGTTTAAAATCAGGAGAGTGTGTGTTGTGGTTATATCCTTTCACCATATGTGTTAGACAGGGTTCTCTAGAGAAACAAAACCAGGACATTTATGATTTGATAGATAGATAGAACACGAAGGAATATAACAGCTAATTAGTCCACATAGCAGTACAGAGGACTCAGTTTAACTCACTTCCATGCAACAGTAAATATGGCAGTACAGCCAGGCAGCAAACTGCAGAACTAGGTAAGGCAGCCACACACTGGTCTGATCACCAGAGAGCAACTGAGAGATAGGTGTGGCTTGCTGAGCCATTTATCTCTTTGCCCACGAATCAAACTGCGAACTTATTAATCCCACATGTTCTTATTGGCCAGGTTGGCACTATAAACCTACCTATCTATCACACTATACTTATTCAAATAATCTGAGAAGCTGCTCTGTATGAAGAAGTTGAGGCATCTGGATTGGAGGAAGAATCATTAACAACCTGTATTATGCAGATGACCCAATCTTGCTGGCTGAAAGTCAATAGGCCTTGAAGTACTTACTGATAAAGCTCATATAGTACACCTTCAGTATGAATTAGTCTTCAACACTAAGAATACAAATGTCTTCTCAACTTGACAAATATAAACACACAACATCATTACAAATAGAGAAATGTAGCTAAACCCTATTTTACTTGGACCCACAATCAATACTCACAGAAGCAGCAGTCAATAAATCAACGTATTTCATTGGAAAAATCTGTTGTAAAAGACCTCTTTAAAATGTGAAAGAGCAAATGTTTTACTCTGGGGATTAGCAAATTATGCCTGCTTTTAGCCTTGATATTTTTAATCACCTTAGATGCATGTGAAAGGAGTCTTAATTTCAGTGTCTGGTATGGGTTGAATGACTAACATCAAGGTTGGTGGTTCAACCCACTTGCTGCTCCACAGAAGAAAGAGGAAGCTATTTGACCCTGTAAAGATTTACAGCCTTGGAAACCCTAGATGGTCACTATGAATAAGAATAGACTTGATGGTAATGTTTGACATATGCATGTGAAAGATGGAACATAAATAAGGAAGACTGAAGAAAATATGATGATGCCTTTAAAATATGATGTTGCAAATAATATTGAATATACCATGAATGCCCAGCAGAACAAAGAGGTCTATCCCGGAAGAAGTACAGCCAGAATGTATTTTAGAAGTGAGGATGGTAAAACTCCATTTCATATACTTTGAACATGGTATCAGGAGAAATTAGTCCCTAGAAAAGGACAAAACACTTGGTAGAGCATCGTCAAAAAACAGGTAAGCCCTGAATGAGATGGATCAACACAGTGGCTGTAACAATAGGCTAAAATATGACCATTGTGAGGATGTCACAGGACTAGAAAGGCTTTTATTCTATTGTGCATAGGGTCACTATAAGTGGCAGTGCGTGAGTTTTTGTTGATTAACAACACTGGGATATGAGCAATGTCCCCATGGCATATGCTAAACTGTCACCATGCTGGACACAGTTGATCTTTGTGGCTTTAGAGGGTAATTATTTAGAGGGTTATGATTCCACTGAATTTTTTTCTGTGTATTCAAACTATTCCATCCTAAGATTCCACAGATCTATCCAAACCAAGCTCACTGCCATTGAATCAATGCTAACTCATATCGACCCTACAGGACATGGGTAAAATTGTACCTGTGAAGTTCTGAGACTGTACCTCTTTACAGAGTAGAGTCCCATCTTTCTCCCGAAGAGCAGCCGGTGATTTCAAATTACCGACCGTGCAATTAGCAGCCCAATGTGTAACCAAGAACTATTCAGGGAAGCTAGAGGGAGAGCATGAAAAGAAATGAGTAGTTGAGGTGGTTGGATGCACATCCATCCCTTTGTTCTACTCTCTATGACTTTTTCTGAGTTCATTCAAAATGTAAATTAAGACACAAAATAGAATTCTATCCAACCCTGCTATATGCCTAAACAGTATCCATTTTTCTCATTCTTACTACTAATAGAAGCTCAATTTTGTTTAGGGTGATAATGTACCTACTTAAATCGCTCACTCCTAGGCTCCCTTGCAGCTATGCATAAGCATTTGACCCAGTTTGGGCCAAATATGTGTAGGTGAAAGATACTGAGTAGGACTCCCAAGAAAGTTTTTGTTGTTGTTTAAGGCAAAACACTTGTCTGGCATAACCCATTTCATTTTTGTCCTTGGCTCTTCTGCTGTCATGCTCCCTAGTCAGAATATTGAAAGATGAGAGAGTCACATAGGTTACATGAGTTTGGCAGACCAAAAAGCATGCATTCTCCTATATCCAAGATGAGTCCCTGAGCAAATACGCCAGACCTAGGCTACCTATTTCAAGACTTACTGTTGTATAAGACAAACCCCTGTGTGGTGCAAAGGGTTAACACAATTCACTGCTAAGACAAAGATGCCTTGGAAGAAAAACCTGGCAATCTACATTTAAAAATTCAGCCCTTGAAAACCTCATGGGGCACAGTTCTACCCTGAATCATATGGGGTAACTGTAAATCAGAATCAATTCAGTGGCAACTGGTTTGGTATTCTTGGTGTTAATATAAGAAAAATTAAGCTTTTGTGATTAGACCACTAGAGTCGGTTTGTTTTTTCCCATGTAGCCAGATGCAATTTGGACTGATAGAGAAATAATTAAAAGAATGTAGAGTTAAGTAAGCGTAATGATTATGGAACTAATCATTTAGCAATGGGCTGCTAACCACAAGGTCAGTAGTTCAAATGCACCAGTCACTCAGGGGGAGAAAAGTGAAGCTCTCTGCTTCTGTAAAGATTTATAGTCTTGGAAGCCCTATATGGGGTTGCTATAAGTTGTAATCAACTTGATAGCATTGTATTTGTTTGAGTTTGGTGACTAGTATGTAAGCTTTGAGGGGGTAGTAATAGGTACTTTGAATACTATTCTTAGCACTATAGGTATTATGTCTTTTGCAAATGGATAAACGAACAAATGCGATATTCATTTTGTGTTTTCTGTAGTTTGCCTTATTCTTCCAAGAAGATTGCTCAAGTGTTAAGACCCAGTCTTCTCTGGCATACTTGAATAAAAGAATAACTGATAGACACAGACTTGAACCCTGGCCTGTGTGATCTTGGGTGTGTCACTGTTTTTCAATCCATTTCTCATCTGTGAACTGGGGATTACACACGTAGCCCACAGGGTTGTTTTGGAGATTCAGAGTAATGTGTGTGTCTTGGATTGAGTGCCCTTGCATGCCGAGCTTATTCCTCAGGCCTGGGTGCAGGGAGTCTATTTGAGATCTGATGGCAGGGAGTGGGAATAGGAAAGCAGACGCAAGACTGAGTTAGGGGGAGAAGCAATCACAATGGGAACGGGGTGTTGAGGCTTTTAATGTAGGATACAGGAGCTTGATTCCCCCAGGACTTCTGAGCAACATGGGTTCTGTCCTAGAATTGTCTACCAGAAACAGGAGGCTGGGCTCTTCTTCGCCTGTAGTGGTGTTGAGCATTCCTCCTAGTAAGGTGACCTCTCCTACCTTCCTGGGTTTGGCTTTCCATGCCTTTGAAAAGGCTTCGAGGCAGAAGGACATGGAGAGCTGCGTGCTGCACAGTTGTGATAAGACACCATTTCAGCAGGAGCCTGCACTTACATAGAGCCGTTCGCCACTGCTATGATGGATATCAGGAGGAGCCCTGGAAGTGCAGTGGTTACAAGTTGGTTTGCTAACTTCAAGGTCAGCAGTTCAAAACTACTAGCTCCAAGGAAGAAAGATGGGGTTTTCTACTCCAATAAAGAGTTGTAGTGTTTGAAACTCGCAGGGGGCAATTGTACACTGCCCCACAGGATCGCTATGAGTCGGTATTGACTGGAAGGCAGTGAGATGGTGTCAGAGATGGGTCAAAGGAATGTGGCATGGCAATCCTAAGAATCTGCTACAGAACCATAAAGTGCCTGGGATAGATGAGTTTATTGTGCTTGACCTTTTAAAATCATCAAACGGGCAACAGTTAGAAAGACAAACATACCAAGTGTCATTGGAGATCCGGGGAAAGCAGAGAAACACTGCTAATGATGCAGGTTTGCTGCACAGCAATCTGGCAGAGCTTAGTGAAAGCCCATTGAATGGACCCTGGGACCTAGTGAGCCCCTCCTGGGCATACAACCAAAGAAGCGCAATCACTGAGTTGACTTTCATTCCTCATGACCCTATCAAACAAAGCTGAATGGTCCCATGATGCTTTCAAGGCTTCTATTGGGAAGTAGACAGCCATGCCTTTATCCCACAGTGTGTGGAAGACGGCTTCAAACTACTGACCTTTGGGTTAGCAGCCAAGCACTTAATATCTCCCCCATCAAAGCTCTCTCCTGGATGTATAAAAACAAACAGAACCCCAGTTGATTCTTCCTCATTAGCAACCCTACAAGGCACAGTAGAATTGCTGCTATAGGTTTACAAAACTAAATTCTTATGACAGCAGACAGCCTCTCTTTGCTCCATGGAATAGCTGGTGGGTTGGAACTGCTCACCTTGGGGTTAGCAGCCCAACGCATAATTCCTGGGTATATAGGCCAAGCTATTTATCCAATTCACAGGGCCCTTGGGGCATTTTTACAAGAATGGTCACCACGCTGATACCTGCAGTAGAGAAGAGTTGGAGCCGAATTGGATGCCAATCAACAGACAACTGAAGAAGGAAACAAAAGAAAGATGATGATTGCTCATGACCAAGTGGCACGCAGCAGCACATGCAATTGATATGCAGCATGGCAATAACTCTTAATGACATTGCAAGGAGTTGAAAAGGTCAGAAACTGAATGAGATTTATATTGCAGTACCATTCATGGAAGCTGAAAGCCCATTCACCAAGCAGCATGGTCTAGTGCACATGGCAGCATGGTCTAGTGCACATGGCTGTATGCCTATAAGGACACACACACACACCAAGCACCCAGCAGGGGGTATTAGTCTGAAGAGGGGAATGGAAGTGATGTGAATGTGGAAAAGGAGGGACAAAACACAAGCAGGGCCTGACATTTATCAGGGTTCACGGTGTGCTATAAAGTAGGCATGATTAATCACTTCCCTGTACCAGAAGGCTGAGCTAGATTTTTAAAGCAAATCGAGTGCCTGGAACACAATGGTTGTTAGCTGCTGTTGAGTCAGCCTCCAGTCCAACTCACTGTGACAACCAGCTCCCAGTGACTCCATGGGCAATATTCTCCCTGGTCCTGCACCATCTCTTTGGTTGTGCATCAGATTGTGATTCACAGGGGTTTTCGTTAATTGGTTTTCAGAAGTAGAATACCAGGCTCTTCTTCATCGCTCATCTTAGTCTGGACACATCACAGAAACAGGTTCAGTCTCATAGCCGCACCCAACCAAGCTTCCCCATTTCAGTATCATAGCAACACAGAAATCAGTTCAGTACCACAGCAATAACCAAGCATCCCCCTGACAAATGAGTGTTGGATGCACATGAGTTGCATTGTCTTGGACTCAAACCCAGATCTCCCACATGGAAAAGGAGAATTCTACAACTGAACCACAATTTACCCTCAGAATATAATAAGTATCCAGTAAATGGTTATTAAGAATGTGGCTGCCAGGAAAATCCACCAATTTCCTGCCAAGGCTTAACACTAATATCTTCCCCCACACACTAGAAGGCTGCAGAGGAATGACTTTCTCCATGCCAGCCCTGGTATCTAGACAAGGGACCCTAACACTGAACCACTGAGCCCCAGCAGGCTGGGGAGCAATGTCAAATTGGATGAGGGACAATCCTGGTTGAGTTAGTTCCCCTAAGCTCGTAGGGCAGTTTAGCATGTCCACAGCTGTGTTCAGAATAGCCATGCGATTACCACCGAGAGAAATTCTACATGCTTTCACACCCCATGCTAGTCGTTGCAGCCATCGTTGAGTACAGTTCATGCTCATCACTATCTAGAACTCATGGTGACGCTGTGGGTGAGCCATTGGGCAGGTAACCTCAAGGTTGGCAGTTCAAAGGCACCAGTTGTTCTCTGAGAGGAAGGTGAGATGATCTGCTCCTGTCAAGATTTAGCCTGAGGAATTTTATATAGGGTCACAGTGAGTCAGGATCAACTCAATGGTGTGGGTTTGGTTTATTAGACCCACCATCAGATCATATTTAATGGATTTATTAACATGTATATTAGCCACAAATCCAATGTCTTTTATTTTTATCACTGCATTTCAATACAATTTGTGCCTTTGTGATTCTGTATTTCATTGGAGGTATTTGGAAATATTATTCTGGGGAGTGGGCAGGTGTTCCATAGCCAATCCTAAATGCCAAAAGGATCCATGGGGTTGCAATGGTTAAGACCCTCTAATAGAGTTTATCAAAGAGCCCTGGAGGCACAATGGTTAAGTGCTCATCTGCTATCCAAAAGGTTGAAGGTTTGAACCCACCAGTGGCTCTGTTCTTGGAAGAAAAACCAGGCAACTCATTCTTGTAAAGATTACAGCATAGAAAAGCCTAGAGCAGTGGTTCTCAAACTTCCTAATGCCACAACACTTTCATACAGTTCCTCATGTTGTGGTGACCTCCACAACCATAAAAATATTCTCATTGCTGCTTCATAACTGTAATTTTGTTACAGTCACCCTGTGCAAGGGTCCCACAGGTTGAGAACCATTGGTCTAGAGAGCTCGGCAATGATGCATTGAGTCACTATGAGTTGGACTGGACTAGAAGGTTCCTAACAAAAACGCCAACAATCATTTTTTACCATGACCTTGTTAACTCAAAAAGATTAATAAGCAAATTCACAAATGAGGACATCCAGTTGCCCCTCCAAACTGGAGAAGCATGAGTTAAATGGTGACCCTGACCCCACGGTGTCCTCCAGCTGGTGCCATGCTGCCTTTATTCCTTCTGCCTCTCAGTTCTGTGGAGAAGAAGGGGAAAGGGAGGGAAAGAAAAAGAAAGAAATGAAAAGATAATTTTCCCAGCTTCTTCACATCACTGAATTGAACTTTACTTTTAATAAAAGTATTATGAAATGGAAATGGTGCTTTCACTATTTTGCTTTCAGGTGATATTCAGAGACATGGTGCTGGTAATTATTTGAGCCGGGGAGGTTAGTGTGCAGATTTTCTGAATATGGTTGAGCCACATGCCCCCTTCCAGGCCTAGCATTTCCCTGGGCTATGAGAAGTTATAGACAGTCTACCCTCTTCTTCCTCCGACTTCGCTGCAAACCATGGACACACTGGTTCTGACTTGACCTGGCTCCAGTACAGAAAAAAATATCCTCCTTGCATAATTGTAGTGCTTGATTTGGAAGGCACCCAGATACAAATCTCTCTTCTGGTGGCATAATGGGTTATGTGTTGGGCTATTAACTGCAAGGTCAGCAGTTGGAATTCACCAGTCGCTCCTTTGGAGAAGATGAGGCTTTCTTCTCCCATAAAGAGTTATAGCCTTAGATGAGTATAAAAACTCAAAATGCATTGGCAGAGATTCCACAGAGAATAAGCCTCCATTAAATCCCCTGGGACCATTCACCAGGGATGGGATTAAACCCTGCTCACCGTCAGTACATCAGAAAGTGTATTGTTGCAGATATGATTAGGTTAAAAATTAACATCTTATCATTTGTCTTTACTCTTAAAACGTTTTTCATTTGTTCTTTTTTTAATTTTCTGCTTTCCTTTTTATTGAAAAATTAACTAATGTCACTAAACAAGTAGAGAATTTGTTAAATGAAAATCTAATCGGTTATGTAAACTTTCACTGAAAACATAACACAATTTTATTTTTACAAAGAGTTATAGCCTTGGAAACCCAGGAGGCCGCAGTATTTTCTCTCGATAGGATTGTTATGCACCCAATGGCAATGAATGTTGTTGGATTTTGTTTCTTTATTGTTTTCTGTAGCTATGGTGGGGTATAGGGGTTATGTGTTGGGCTGCTAAACGCAATGTCTGAAATGGCAAATTTGAAATCCCCAGCCACTCCAAGGGAGAAAGATGAGGCTTTCTACTCCCCTAAAGAGTTCCAGTCTCAGAGAAGCCAGTCCACAAAGAGAACAACATGGCTGGCCCCACTATGAGACATGATGCCCCTCAGTGACCAAGGGTGATACAGGGGACAGCACTGGAGACACAGTGTGCGAATTGCACCTAACCTGATTCCACCACACCGAGGCAAAGTGTGGTGGAGTGCAGTGGAACAGCAAGGGAATGGAGTGGCAAGGTCCCCAGGGAATGCTGAAAGTGGACTTTGGGGCCAGGTTGTGGTGCCTCAACAGACTGGATTGGAAAACACTCCTAAGGTCCAACAAATGATCCTTGAACTAACTACAAGGTCTTCTTTCTTGATGTGTTTTGTTTTGTTCTTTGTCAGTGGTTTGTTTTTGTTGTTTTGTTGTCTGGTTGTAAACTGTTGCTTTGTTTTCCTCTGTCTTGTTTTCGTGCATGTTAGTGTCTCCACAGGTCTGTCTAAATAAGAGAGGCTGGATGAACTATCTGGAGGAAAAACAACAGGACTGAGAGTTCCGGGGGCACTTGGGATAGGGGGAGGTGCGGGGGTAAGGAAGTGGTGTTAACAAACACAGGGACAAGGGAACAACAGGGGACTCAATATGGTAGTGAGGGGGAAGTGGCAGGCCTGGTAGGGAATGATCAAGGGTAAGGTTACGTAACACACACACACACACACATACGGAGAAAGTGGTGAACTTCACAGAACGTAGTGGGGACTTCACAGAAAGGGGGGTTGATAGCCGTGAACAGGGTTGGTATGGGTCTTGTTCTATCCATTTGAAAGTCTCTAGGCTAAACAGAAATGTCCTGGTGGTATAGTAAGTTAAGTGTTGGCCTGCTAACCACCAGGTCAGCAGTTGTGAATCCACCATTTCCTCCATGGAAAAAAGATGAGGCTTTCTATTTGAGTAAAGAATTATAGTCTCAGAGACTCATTGAGGCATGTTTATTCTTCCCTATAGGGGCGCTGCGAGTCAGAATGAACTCAGTACAGTATGCAAGTAACAAGCTGTGCTAATACCATTCCACAGAGACAGTGGTGTTCCAGGGACATTGGTTTTGCCTGGCCCCTGACCCTGAGGAAGCATGAGGTCTTCAGGTCCTCTCCTGCTGCTCTTCTTTACCATCCTCCCATATCCTCCTCTGCACCCCCAAGTGGTGGGCATGATTTATAAACACAGAAATCCACTTACTCCTTTGAAAAAGTGGTTTACTTCACCCCAAAATTTGGAGAACTGTGTCGTCTCCCTTTCAAAGTAAATTATACGATGAACATACAATATTGATTGCAGGCATGTGGATTCTTAATCCTCAAGTTCCCATGAAACCCTGCTTTCCATGGCAAATCAGCCCGCCATTTCAGCATGCCAGTATTGCCAGGAGAAAGGAGCCTCAGCAGCCACCACTGCTCCGCAGCCTGCTTTTCACGGTCACGCGGGGATGTCAGAGTGCCCCACACCTCGTGCACTTGACTCAGTGCTTGCTTGCAGGGGTTGCATTTCGTTAGAGCCCAACAACTTCCGAGCATTGGCAAATTCCCTCAACCAAAGGTGGGCAGTGGCCTCATAATGTCACCAGTCATTAACCACCAGCAGGGTTGCGTTATGCTCGTCAGTGCCGTCATGTGCAAGGGGAAAGACAATTCCCACAGGCTGCCAGCTGTTTTTGGGGAGGGAATGACAAGTGGGGAAGCTGGGGGTCCTCACCCCAGCAGCCACAGTTCCTGGCTCCAGGCCCTGCCCCAGGCTGTGCCAGGACGAAGAGCCTGGACTCTCAGAGACTCCATAGCTCGATTTCCACTCAGGTTGTGTTGTGTTGATCATTCCTTCCCTAGGCTGCCACCCATCTGTCAGTTTGTCATCATGTTGTCATTTGTCTATAGCTGTGATTGCTGTAAGCGGTGTCACCAGCTACGATTATAACCAGAGCAAGCCACTCTGGACACGCTTCACAAGAGCATCCAAGCTAGGACACACTGGGAAGAAAGACCTGATGATGTACTACTGAAAATGAGTCCATTGAACCCTATGGATCAAAAGAGAATACCGTCCAAACAAGTACTGGAAGAGGAGCACCCTAGGTGGGAATACACTCACACTATTCTGTGGGAGGACTCCCTGGGTAGTGTTTGACTAGCACCCAGGAGGTCGGCAGTTAAATCCCACCCAGAATCCAAGAGGTGCCTAAGGAAGGTAGGCCTGAATATCTGCTTCCAAAAGGTCACAGCCTTAAAAACCCTATGGAACAGTTCTACTCTGAAATGCATGGGGGTCGCTATGAGTCAAAATGGACCGAAAAGCAGCTAATAACAACAACACTGTATAAAGAACAACACTGCAAGTCCTTAGGACAAAATACACAGCAGGCACAATAGCCTCGACCCCACAGGATAGGGCAACTTATTTTCCTTTGTACCAGAGACCGGAACTGTACAACGGAATGAAACCCTGCCTGTTCTTGTGTCATCACCACAGTCGTTGGTCCATGTTGAGCCCATTGCTGTAGCCACTGTGGACATCCATCTTATCAAGGGTCTTCTTCCCTCTTGCTGCCCCTGTACTTTAACAAGCATTATGTCCCTTCTTAAGAACCAGTCTCTCCTGATAGCATGTCCACTGGATGTGAGATGAAGACTTGCCATCCTCACTTCTAAGGGGCATTCTGGCTGTGCTTCCTCCAAGAGGGATTTGCTTGTTCTTCTGACAGCCCAGATGACTTTCGGTATTGTTTGCACATCATTCACATGCATTGATTCTTCTTCAGTTTTCCTTACTCACTGTCCAGCTCTCACATGCAATTGACCATTGAAACTACTTACCTTGAATTCAGAGCTTAGGGTACACTACCCAAAGCCACATAGCTTGTGAGCGGCTGAAACATGTCTGCTGCCAGGATCTGTCCGATTTATTTTATTGAAACATCATACTCAAAAGGTGCTTTAGGCAAACATATTTTGTCTTTTGACTACATGTCCCTATAATATAACCAGGCTCAGACCCTCACATTGTAATGATTCAGCTATATGTCTGAGAGGTAAAAAGACCGCCAACCATATAACTGATGGGAGAATAGGTACTGACTGTCACCTGCAATGCCATTCCTTCAATAAATATTTGTTGAGTGTTATTCAAATGACAACATTTTGCAAAGCTTTAAGAAGACCCAGATGTAGAGAACACAGTCCCTGCTCACAGGAGACTCACAGATACTGCATCAGGGCCTTCAGATCAGGGACACCACAGATAGATGCTGAAAGAAAAATCATAAAAAGAAATAGCAACCACGCACGGAATCCAGGACAGATAAAATCCTCAGGAACAGTAATGGGAGTAGCGATACTGTGGTAGCTTTTTAATCTCCCATCATCTTGCATAGGGGTGGAGTCCAGTCTGTCACTCAGGCCATAGCCAGTGAGGTCTCAATGTGGGCATGGCCTTCTCTTGAGGATTCTGGCAACTCCTGTATTCTTTCCTGGGGGTGAGAGACACCCATGACTTGATATTCCTGCTGACAAGATACATGGATCTACATTGACGGCAGCCAGAGCCTTGAACGGGGAGGAGTCATGTGGAGACCCATGCCACTTTCCACCTCCACTGGGTCCATAAGACATTCCACCGACTGCCCTGTGATCTTCCAGCACTTGGTGTCATTGCATGTGTTGCATAAGTCTGAAAAAAATTTACACACTGTTATTGGCTATATGGGTTAATTTCGTACTTATGGACGTGGTCTGGACTGGGCTGGCATGTTTTCTTAATATACAATTATTCTTCTATATAAAGCTTTTTTAAGACACATGAGTGTTTATGAATGTGCTTCTCTAGTCAACTCGAACTGACTCAGATACCATGAGGGCACAGGGTGGCTGTGTAGGGAAGGGGAGGAAAAGGGAACTGATAACAATGGAACACACACACACACACAACTTAGGGGCCGAATAACAGAAATATGGGTAGAGGGACACAGAAGACGGTGTGTATAAAGATATTAATTTATATATAATTTAGTAAGGGTGTGAGGGTTGAGGAAAGAGGGAAAAAACAGGAGCTGATATCAAAGGGGTCAAGTAGAATGATAGTGTTTAGAAAATGATGGTGGCAGCATATGTACAAACTCGCTTGATCTAATTGATTTATGGATTGTTATATTATCTGTCAGAGCCCCCATTAAAATGTGTTCTTTTTTCGATAACAACATAAACTCACTGCCATGGAGTCAATTTTGACTCAGTATAGAACACCCCCTGTGGTTTCCTCGCTTGCTATTCTTTAAGGAAACAGAAAAACTTTTCTTTCCCCTGCAGAGTGGCTGGTGGTTTCAACTATTGACTTTGAGGTTAGCAGGCACCATAGCACCATGATTCCTAAGGATGCTGATAGAAAGGGAGAACCTTGTGGAACATAATTTAAAATTCTTTAATTATCTAGACTTACTTAACTGGAAGAGTCCCAGAGACTATGACCCTGAGTTACTCTTCAAACCTTTAATTGAAACTGTCCCCTGAAGTCATCTTTAAACTAAATAACAATTTAGCTCTTAAAGGATTGCATCCTTGAGTATTGCAGTCTTTAAAAAATCAGCACAAATCTAAATGGGCTACAGATAAGTCAAAATATATGTGAGAGGGTTGCGGCAGAGAGATTAAGTAAAAAGAAAGGAAACACCTAGAATAGAAAGAACAAGAATGCTAATTCATATGAAGCGTGTGACCAATGTCACTGAACATTGTGTCCAGAAAGGGTTGAAATGGAACAGATTTTGCTTTGTATGTTTTCACATATCAAAATTAAATACTAGTAGAAAAAGAGAGAGACTCGCATCTGTTTGAGGCAGAATACCAAATACTGGGTTATATATAATGCTAAGTATTGAAATATTATCCCATTTTCATATGGCAAATATGGAAAGCCAAGGATGGAGTGAGGCATTCACAGGGGAGATGGCATTTGAATGATCCAGGAAAATGGCTAAAGAACATGCTCATTCCCGAGTGTTTCCACTGGGTTCGCAAACACATCAGCAAATGAATGTCAAATAACCCGTCTCACCCTCTAACTCAGAGCTGTGCAACCGAACTCTCTTCTATGATGAAAATGTTCCAGAGCAGTGATTCTCAACCTGTGGGTCGCGACCCCGTTGGGGGGGGGGGGTCGAACAATGCTTTCACAGGGGTCATCCGATTCATCATAGTAGCAATATTATAGTTATGAAGTAGCAACAAAAATAATTTTATAGTTGGGAGGAGCACCACACATGAGGAACTATATGAAAGTGTCACAACATTAGGAAGGTTGAGAACCACTGTTCTAAAGGCATGACATCCAATCTGGTAGCTACTACATTTTATCAGGAAAGACCAGTCCATGGAAAGGGACATCATGCTCGGTAAAACTGAAGGTCCACAAGAAAAGAGACTGATCTTCAAGGAGATGGGCTGACACCATGGCTGCAACAATGGACTCCAACCTAACAACCATGGCGAGATTTGGCACAAGATCACGCAGTGTCCTCAAAGTAACATCCTTGATCTTCAGTCTTTTTAAGAGATCTGTTGTAGCACATTTAGCCAATGCAACGTGTCGTTTGATGTCTTGACTGATGCTTCCTTGAGCATTGATCTGGCTTAGGGTTTAAAAATTCCCCTTGGCTTCTCAATCATACAGGAGGCCCACACAGTGATCATCTTTCCTCACTACACAGAGTGTCATGCCCCACTCACATTGGTCTCCTTGCTGTTCCAGGAAGAAGCTTGGAGAACCCAATCACAAGGTCTTTTGCACTGACTGTCTCCTACCTGGAACACTTTGCCCACCACCAGATGGCCACTCCTGTGTCTTCCTGCCTTATTCAAGTACTGCACTGTCAATGAGATCTTCCTTGGCTGCGATGCACTACTTGCCCCAAGTTTCCCATCCAGCGCAGTTTAGTGAGAAAAATCTCACTGCTACCTGCCAGGGGGGAGCCTCGGCACTGGCATCTCAGAAAATGGAGCATAATCAGAACAGAAATGTGACCCTACCTCTCATGCTGAAAGGCTGCTAACTGCAAAATCTAAATCACCACACAACCAGCCACTTCTCAGGAGAAAGGCTGAAAGTTAGTCTCAGAAACCTACAGGGGAAGTTCTACCCTGTCTTATAGGGTCATTATGAGTCAGTATCAACTCTATGGCAGTAAATTTGCATTTGGGAGGGGGCGCGTTCTAAGGAGCTCTGGGTCACATACCCTGATCAATCCAACTGGCAGCTGCATCAGCTGGCTAAGGCTTCAAAAGACTGAGTAGGTAACCCAGAGCTCATTGCTGTTGGCAGAAACTTGTGGGGGGTCAGAAGGACTTGAGGTGATGGTGTCCTTCTCAGTGGCCTCAGATAATCTTCTCCCCGGTCTGGGCATCAGCATCTTCTTTGCAAAATGGGATGATTGCATTAGAGAACCACTAAACTCCTATATACCTGAGCAACCAGGAAGCAATTGTGAATCCTGGAGAGGAGCAAAGACTATGCTGGTGGCTCTGCAAATCTTGGGAAGCCTGGATCCGATGCGGCTGGAACTGTCCACTGCGAGGCACCAAGAATCCCGAGAGCTGTAGTTCAGGTCTCCCCCTTGCCTGTGTACCATGGAAGATTTAATAAATGTTCTCCTCATGCTACCTTTAGGATCCTTGGTGGCAAAGTGGCAAAATCCCTTCACATTGGCCTGTTAACTGCAGGGTTGGCAGTTCAAACGCACCTGCTGCATTCCTGTAGAAAGGGCAGCTTTCAACTCCCACAAAGAATTGTTGTTTCAGAAATCCACAAGGACAGTTGTATCCTGTAACTATGGGTCAGAACTGGCACAATAGCAGTTCGTGATTGAGCTTTAAACTACATTTGAGACTGGGGTCTATTGTGAATTCCCCTACCTGTCCATTGGGTGTCATGGGAAGAAAGTAGATAGGAGAAAAAAGGGTAGGAGGCAGTGAGGGAGGAGGGTAGAATGTACTGGAGTAACACATTCTGGCAGAAAATTGTGTGTATGTGTGTGTGTGTGCGTGTTCTATTGTAATTCACACAGATTATGGGTGGGGGAGGGAACTGAAAAAGTAAATATCCATGAAAAAGAAAAATTTTTCTCTTTGGTGATTTTCCTTTTGTTGAGCTAAGGGATGGAGAATGTACTGCATGGACGTGACCAGCCACTGGACCGGTGTGCTGTTAACACACCCTCCTGCCTTTGCATGCTGGGGGCCTCTCTGTAAACAGAAGTGACTTGTGACTTTTGATTTCCTGGGGCTCTAAAGAGAACCCGAGAATAGAAGTTCTAAATCGTGAACAAAGGAGAGACAAAGGGTTAATGACAGGACAGAATTTTGAAGTTTCATTGGATGAACACAGCGCCAGCATCCAACAAGCATGCCAAAGGCTGAACTCTGCCCGGAAGTAATGAATGAGCACTGCCTTTAGCCCGTGTCCTCACTCTCCCCGTCTCCTGCACTCCAAGCCAGCCTCACTAAGAGTAGTCAAAGGTGACATGGTGGTCCTTTCATCTCTCTCTGACCCCTCACGCTGCCTTCACCTCTATCCAAGTTGCTTCATCCTTCCCCCTTCTCCCTGATCTTCCTCGTGGAAAGATCTAATTCATACTAACTGGTAAAAGTCAGTTAGCACACAAGAAGGAAGACATCTCCTTCCTCAGTCTATGCTGCAGAAAAGGAAACTCGGGCTTGAGCTCATTTGCCCAACTGTCAAAGGTCCCATCACGGGCAGGGCCATGATGTGAAAATTCAAGCAAGCAGCCCCAGAGCCAGAGCTCCCAACCCTCATCCACTCTGCAGTTCAAGTTCATGGGGTGAAGTGGTGAAAAGCTAACCAGAAACTGAGAGTCAATGTAGATACCCAAGGGTTTCTTGCCAGGGCACTCACTCACTGCCATTGAGTCAATGCTGACTCATAACAACCCTATAGGACAGGGTAGAATTCCCCTGTGAGTTACTGAGGATGTATCTCTTTATAGGAATAGAAAGCCCCATCTTTCCCTTGTGGAGTGGCTAGTGGTTTTAAACTGTTGCACAAAGCATAACCATGACACCATCAGGACTCCAAAACATGCCAGGGCAATCTATGGTTCTGTGAGATCTCTCAGGATAGAGATATACCTTGCTCCTTGGCTACACACGAGAAAGCATTCACCTCCAAGCCTCGTTTGTGATCCAAGTGAGTTTTATGAGAATTAGAAGAAGTTTCAGGTTTATAAAGGCACCTGCAGGGCTCTTCAGAAATGTGCATCTCCTTAGAAGCTTCCCTGAAAGTCACAAGGTCTGCTCTGTGCTCCTGCCTTTTAAATTACTCCAAGAGGTGGGGCGTGCTGGTGACCCTGGTTGAACTCATTGGCTGAACTGAATTCACCTGGCCTTGTTGGGCCAATTCAGGTGCAGAACACACCCAGGTGTACCTCCCCTTCCTGGCTGGGAACCTGAGCCTCTGAGCATGTGCAGTGTACCACTCGTTCATGGGACAAAGGCTCAGACTGCTGACCATGCGTAATGGATGCCTCAGTCCCTAAGCTAAACTACCTAGCAGCTCCAAAACCCCACTGCTGTGTAGTGTTCATGAACTTTGGCAGGAACACATCCTTACCACGAAGAATCCTGGTGGCCCAATGGCTAAGCACTTGGGCTTTAGACCGCGGTCAGTAGCAATGCATGAGAAAAAGGTCTTGCCATTGTAAGCATTCCACCCCACTGCCATCAAACGCAAAGGACCTCTGGTGACATGGCGGGCTACTCACAGAGCTACTAAATGCAAAGTCAACAGTTCTAACCCACCAGCTTCACTGTGGGAGAAAGATGAAGCTATCTATTCCTATAGAGACATAATATCTCAGAAACCTATAGGGAAAATTCTACCCTGCCATGGACTACTAAACGAACAACCTAATCTGTCTTGGAAGAAGTCAGGCCAGAGTGCCCTTGACAGCATATATGGCAAGATTTTGCCTCCCAAATACGTTGGACATATTGCCTGGAGAAGGACATCCTGCTTGGTAAAGTGGAGGGGCAGCACAAAAGAGGAAGGCCCTCAACGAGCTGGATTGACACCGTGGCTGCATCAATGAACTCAGGCAGAGAACAAATGTGATGATGGTGCAGGACCTGGAAGTGTTTGGTTCTGTTGTGCATAGGGTAACTTTGGGTCAGAAACCACTCAATGGCACCCGACAGCAACAACAACACGTATATAAGATCACCATGAGTTGGAATCAACTCGACAGAAAGTGGGCTTTGGGTCTGTCATGGAACCAACTCTGGCTCATAGCGACCCAATCATGGGATTCTGAGGCTGTAAATCTTCATGGGAGCAGAGGGCCTCATCTGTCTCCTGCGGAGCAGCTGGTAGGTGTGAACCCCTGACTTTGCAGTTGACAGTCCAACACTTCCCTTAAAGTACCCCCCGGGGCTCCTTTGGTAACGATGACAGACTAGGAAACCCAATGGGGACATTTCTACTCTGTCACATGAAGGCATCCTGTGCAGAATGGGCTCAACGGGAACTAACACCAACCCCACCACTTTTAACACCATCCCAACCTTACAGACTGTGCTAGGCTCTTGAAGGAATTGACTTTTTGCACTCCCACTGAGCGAGCTATGAGCATGCATGCATGCCAACACGTAACTTCCGGTCCTGAACTAGGGATCAGCTGCACATGTAAGGATGTGCTTCTAATGTGGAAGGAAGTAAAGAGAGGGGATCTGGAAGCAGGAAAAGCCAGGAAGCAGGAGTCACTTAGGCAGACCCCTTTCCTAAACCAGCTTAATTAGCATATCACAGATCCTGGCTCAGAGGTGATGTTCAAAGAAGAATTGTTGACTGAATACACAAGGGAAGGAACAGAATAAGTGAACACAGAAATGTGCTAATGACCAAGTTGACTCACAGTTCCCACCCTGCTCTTCTTCTTCCAGGTTCTTCTCTAGTTGCTAATGGTATTTGCTCGACCCCTCACAAGCACAAAAGGAGCCCTGGTGGCCTAGCGGTTAGGCAGTGGGCTGTTAACCACCAAACTAGCAGTTCTAAATTAGCAGGCATTCTGAAGGAGAACAACAAGCTGTCTGCTCCTTTAAAGAATTAGTCTTGGGAATGCACAGTGGTAGCTCTACCCTGGCCCATAGGGCTGCTCTGAGTCTGACTCGACTGGACAGCAGTGAGTATGGGTTTGGTTTGGTTTTCACAGGTACCCCGATCCGTTGGTGGTCTTGGTAAATTGCACACGCTGGTTCAGTGGACCTTGTGTAGGGCTTGAGAATTTGCACTTCTAACAAGCTCCTGATGTTGCTAGTCTGTGACCATATTTGGGGTGGCAAGGCTCTGGACTACCGGGGTCTTCCTGGTGGCTGCTGTCACAGCACAAGTTCCCAAGAGTGCACCGCTACTCATTTCTTTGGAATGATTTGGACTGAGTTTTCCCAGCCATTTCATCAAGGTTTTTGGCTATTTGTTCCATGACACTGAAAAGTTTGGACCTGACATACGCAGCTCAGGCTGTATTATCTATCTTCTCTGCCCTCTTGGATTGGAGATGGATCACCTATGAAGCGATGAGGGTAAGAAGGGTTGGGTGTCCCCGGGTAATGTGAACAGTTAGCACGCTCAACCACTGCTGATTAAAAGGTTTGCGGTTCAAATCTAAGGCCCCTCAGAAGAAAGGCCTGCTGATTGACTTCTGAACGACCAGCCTTTGAAAGCTCTGTGGGGTCCCGTGGTGCTGACCCACACGGCGTCACCGTGAGTTGGAATGGACTCCTCAGAAACGGGTTTAGTAAGCAGCACAAAGAGGAAACTCCTTGGTGAACTGGAGGACACGGTAGCTGAAACCATGGGCTCCAACATACTACCCTTGAGGCTGGCAAAGGACCGGGCAGTGCTGCCTTGTGTTGCAAAGAAGGTCCCTGTGATGTCAGAATGATTGGACAGCACTAACAACAACAAAGGGTGTCAGGGCCCTTCACTTCCCCAGACCACTGACCAGGTTCAAAGACCCGCATGCGTGTATAGTTTCACAGTTAGACGTGTTTAGAAAAAAATAATGTTTGCAAAAGTAAAATCTTGGTTTACATTTTACAGAGCATGCACAATGAGTAGAACTCTTAAGGTCCACCGGAACCTGTTTAGGGTCCCCTCCACTTGCTCACCACCGATAAGTCGATTCTGACTCATATTGATCCTACAGGAGAGGTTAAAATTTCCCCTGTGGGTATTTCTGAAACTGTAGCGCCTTATGGGAATAGAAAGCCTCCTCTTTCTCTGCAGCTGGTGGGTTCAAACTGCCAACCTTGTCTTTAGCAGCTCAAGACTGACTTGTATCTCTATGAAACCAAAATCTACCTCACTGCCAGGGAGGTGATGCTGACTCATAGTGACCCTATGAGGCAGAGTAGATCTGTCCCTGTGAGTTTCTGAGACTGTAACTCTTTATAGGAGTAGACAGACTCTTCTTCCCACGGAGTGGCTGGTGGTTTCAAAGTGCTGACTTTGGTGTTAGCAGCCCAACATGCAAACACTATGCCACCAAAGCTCCTTTTGGACCCCTATAAGTAGATAAATATTTCTCTTATATCTGTGTTTCAACCAAAGGCATGGCTATAAAGGAAAAAAGGCCATGAGTGTCAAGAATGATTTGAAAATGTGGAGTTCTTTTGGGAAAGTATAAATATATATATATATATACTTGTGTATATAAATAGAATTCTGACGGCAAGAGTGGTCAGGAGTTGGACTGTTAATCTCAAGGTCAGCAGTTTGAATGGCCAACCGCTCCTCTGGAGAAAGAGGAGATTTTCTACTCCTCTAAAGAATCACAGTCTCAGAAACCCACGGGGGCCATTTTACTCAGTCCCATGGGCCTGTGAGTTGGAATGGACTTGATGGCAGTGAGGGCATGTAAATATTCAAACACCCACCTCGGACTTAGGATTTGACCTGCTCCCTCAGCCCCGTGAGCATCTGCATCTGAAGCCATGGACTTGTCCTTCTGTGAAGAACCCATTAGTGCACTGCCACAAAGAGAACGAGTTTTCTCTGTGTCAGTCCATTACCCTGCCAACGTTCAGGATGGAGCCAACACCCTTGGTTTCCCAGAGAAATTGGCTCAACATCCCCCTGATGTGGTTGCATGACATAGGCCACTCATGCAATGCACTGCATGTGCTCTATTTAATGCACTATCACCAACAAGTCTACATGGGTGGTAACTCTGAAAACCTTGCCCAAACAGCTGGCTTCACCAAAGTATATGGAACCATGTGGAGTTGTCGACCAGTTTGACTCTGCACTGGCTGTACGTTGGCATTGCCAAGGGGGCTTTCTCACTGACCGTGACCTGAATCCTGCTTCCACTAAGCCTTGCTTCATTGGTCTGGGATGGGGCCAGGCCAATGGGAGGCTTGAAAGCTCCTAAGGGATTCCAAAGTATGACCAAGGGTGAACACTACTGTTTTTGGCCATCACATCCGGGAAGGCCCTTGGGACTTTGCCACTCAAAGTACGATAGGTCAAGGAACCAGCAACATCAGCATTAGCTTCTCCCATGCTAATGCCATCGAGTTGATGCTGACTCATAGTGACCCTACAGGACAGGGTAGAACTGCCCTTGTGGGTTTCCCAGACTGTCACTCTTGCCCGGAGTCTACAGCCTCATATTTCTCCCAAGGAGTGGCTGGTGGTTTAGGACTACTGTCCTTGTGGTTAACAGCCCAAGAGTACCAGGGCCTCTAGAACTGCTGGATCCTAGACCCCACCCTGAACCCACAAAATCAGAATCTGCCCCCCAGCCCGATTTCCAGGAACCTGGGTAAGTGCATGCATGTGAAAGTTTAAGAAATACTTCCTTAGAAACCATTACTTTCCAGAACAAACTCCTCCTGCCAGAGGTGCAGAAATGGAAGCCCATCAGGCCATGCTCGCCTAGAAGCAATTTGAGGTCTCAGTGCTCCTATATCCTGGCTGTCATCTAGATTTCCTTATTCTCACCTGGACTGTTGTCACTGCAGCAGGTATTGGTGAGTCCTCAGCACGAACAGCCCCAAATTCGGTCTAGAGACACAGCTCCCATTTCAGAGTAGTACAATCCACAGTTTCCTGTAGAGTTTCTGGCTTTTACTGGCTTGGGGTAGGGTCTAGTGGGAAACGCATCTTAGCAAGAGCCATTATGTATTCTGGATGTGCACAATGAGTTTGTCTTGAGGCATATTTATGTCTGATGTTGTTATGTATTCTCTTTCTATCCCATGCAACGTTATTTTTTTGAAAATTTATATTTGCTTTTAATTACCCAGACATATAAGTGATTTATAGCTAGGTCTGATCGATTGGAATCAGATGACCACGCCTGGATTAACCATGGGTCCTGGTGACCATTAGGCACTTCTTTCCATGAATGATATTTTCACCTGAGTGAATGCATTCACGACTTTTCTTCTCTTAAGATAAATAAGCAGGTGGGTATCCTTTTGCTATGCTGGCACTTCCTTGTGCTGTTTTAAGTTCACCCAGCAATTTTTAAAAAGAGAAACATATTACAACTGTCACACACTTTATAATTCATGTGGAAAAATTTGAGGGAGAGCTAAATAGAGGTGACCCGTGGTGCAGTCTTACTTACTGCTTGTTAGAAGGTACTGAAATCTTATATACATAAACACTAGAAACCAAGAGAGAGGAAATGGTGGTTCCATGGCAGAATTCTCACTAGCCATGCAGGAAATTTGGGTTTGATTCTTGGCCAGTGCGCCTCCTGTTACAGCTACCACCTAACTGCTAGTGGAGGCTGGCATATTGCTATGATGCTGAACAGATTTTAGCGATGTTTTCTGCCTACAGACAGACTAGGAGGAAAGGCCTGGTGAACTCCTTCAAGCCATCAGCCACTGAAAACCCCCCAGCTGACAAGGGGTCAAATCTACAACCCATTGAAGGAATGGGGCAGGACCAGTGGGCATTGAGTTCTGTAGCACATGGAGTCCGCATGAGTCAGGAGCTGGCTGACTTGAAGGCAATTGTCCACAGCACTCTCTAGGAGGCAGTGGTTGGAGCACATAGGCGTCCTTCATGTGGCCCCATGATCATCAAGCCTTAAGTCATGCAACCAACTCTGGGAAATGAGAGATGCCCGGGGTACCAGGAATATTTGAAAGACCTGGTGTAAATTGGTTCAGCCCAGGGGAGTTCTGGAAACCACCGAGGTAAGCTTCCTGCTGAAACCACTAACTTAGCTCCAGTGCGAGTGGATGGGTGTCTGCACATGTACCCAGCCACCATTAGTGTGTTTGTTGTTGTTGTTGTTGTTGTTGTTGTTGTTGCCGTTCACGTCCGTAGAGTCGATGCCGATTCACAGTGACCCTATATGACAGGGTAGAATTCCCCCTGTGACTTTCTCACACTGTGACTCTTTACAGGAGTAAAAAAGCCTCATCTTTCTCTTGAGGAGTGGCTGGTGGTTTTGAATGGTTGATCTTGCCATTAGTCCATTGCGTAACCAGGTGCTGTCAATTTGGTTCCAACTCATGGCCACTCTATGTACAGCAGAACAAAACAACACGCTGCCCTGCGCATTTCTCACAGCCATTCCTACATTTGAGCCACTGTGTCAACCCATCTTGTGGAGGTTTGTCCTCCTTTTGGCTTGACCAAGCATGCTGCCCAACTCCAGGGACTGGTCCCTCCTGATAACACCCAAAGTACATGAAGCCAAATGTCACCATCCTCGCTTCTAAGAATCAATCTGGCTGTAGTTCTTTCAACATAGATTTGTTTGTTCTCCTAGAAGTTCCTTGGTGTATTCAATATTCCTCACCAGGACCATATTTCAAATGCATCAATTCTTCTCGTAGGACTTCCTTATGCATTTTCCAGCTTCCACATGAAAATAATCATGCCTTGGGATAGGATACTCCTGAATTTTTAAGGTGACAAAGTCACCTTGGTTCAAAAAAATGTTTAAAAGGCCTTTTGCAGCAAATTCACTGAAAGCAATTTATCCAGTGATTTCTTTACAGATATTTCTATGAGCGTTGGTTGTGGATGGGTCCAAGTAAGATGAAATGCTTCATCATTTAAATCTTTTCTCTGTTTATCATGTTGCTTATTGGTTCAGTGGTGAGGATTCTTGTTCTTTTAACCTCGAGTTGTAATCCATACTGAAGACTATCATCTTTGAACTTCATCAGTAAGTGCTTCAACTCCTCTTCCCTTGCAGCAAGCAAGGCTGGTCGCCTGCATATTTCAGGCTGTTCTCAAATCTTCCTGCAATCCTGAAGTCTCCAATTCAGCCATTCAAAACTCAAAACAGCTCAATGCCATGGAAGTCAAGTCAATTCTGACTCGAGCAACCCTGTAGGCCAGGAAAGAACCTCCCGGAAGGTTTCCAAGGCTGTAATCTTTGTGGCAGCACATGGTCACATCTTTCTCACTCGGGATAGCTGGTGAATTCCAAGTGTTGCTCTTTCGGTTAACAGTGAAGTGCTTAAACATTGCCCTACCTGGATTCCAAGTGTGAGCTAGCAGCCACAATTTTCTTCTGAGACCAAAGGGGTTGTTAGGTGTGAATTCTCGACCAAGGGTGGTCCAGCAGACCTGCTCAGTATTCGCCCAGGTGCAAAATCCATCAAGAGGATGCATTGTCATTATTTTTAATCACATAACACACCCAGGTGTAGCAGCAACCCAGCTTTGTAATATCACCCTGGTTTTGATAAATATGTACCATTCCTTGATAACGCTTCCAAATCCTTTAATATCCTGCAGCTCAGTCCCTGATGTCTGGCTGTAACAAAAGGTGTGAAGGGAGACCATATGTCAATAAACTCTCCCCGTCTACCACAACTCACCGCATAATCAGCTCCACGGTAAAATGCATGGTAAGTCAGTTATGCGCTGGCGGGGAGGGCAAGGGGCCCCTTTCAGGTTTGTCTTCTGATGAAGTTGACCAAAATGACTTCTTATTTCAGCCTATTAGGAGAGTGAGAGTTGCCCCCCCTCCCTCGCCATTTTTCTTTTCTTTTCCCTTTTTGTCCCTTTCCCCTTGGAGGGACAGCCTGCTCTGCTATTCTGAAAGGGTTGTCTGTTTTATGCTGCGCTCTCCACTCCATTAAATCACCTTTCCTCACATTAAATACAGGTCTTCAGGGTGGTCAGAGAGTTTTGCTGTGAGGGATAATGATATAATGAGGATGACATGCATGAAAAATCATTTTTCAGCTCAATCCCAGGCAGACCACGGGGAAGCATGAAATGGGAAGGGGGAGAGATCTACCTCACTTTAGACAAGAGCCAGGCTTCTGAGGGAGCCAGTCTCGACCTGGAAGGCTGCTGAAGGCTTCTTTACCTCACTCACTCATTCACTCATTCATTCAACCAGCTTGTTACTTACTTATTAAATGCCACACCTTGGGGCTCTCTCACTGAACAAAAGAGACAAAAATCCCCCTTCTGTCAAGAAGCTTCCATAAACAGAGGCATTCAAACACTTCCTAGAGAATGTGTTTAAAGTCCAATTTACACAAAAGCAGAAGAAGAGACTGATGCGAGGGGTTTCACACACACACACGTGTTCATATATGACTCCCATTGCAGCGACAAAGTGTAGGACTCTTCCAGGAGACACTATTCATTGGAGTTAAATTGCTCCCCCCAACCCCCTGAGCTCTCTCTCTCTCTCTTTTTTCTCTCTTTCTGAGAGCAATTGCCCTTGGAAGGGATTAGCTGTTATCACTCTCTAGCACCTTAGTGTGAACTTATTTATTGGCTCCTTTTCCTGCCTAGATAGGAGGGGCCTCCAGGGCTGCTAAAAGCCAGAAAAATCCCAAAAAAGGCAGCAACAAGAGAGGCAGAGGACAATTGGGGCCAGTGTTTCTCATTTCAGTGGGGGGGGGGGCATTTGTTAAAGATGCAGATTACACACACATACAGCACACACACACTTCCCTGCCACCCCACCCAATATGGCCCTACTAAATAAGGATCCTACCCCACCATCTGTCCGGGAGCCCCTGAACTGGCCCTTCCCATGAAACAAGCCAGGGCCATTGAAAGTGACTCTTTAGGCAAAAGACCAGTGACTTAGGTTTTCCAAACCGGGATAAAGACCATTTGTTAAGCACTTGCATATTAACCAAAAGGTTGATGCTTCAAACCCACCCACAGGTTCCTAGGAAAGCAGGCCTGGTGATCTGTTTCTGAAAGGGCACAGTCTTGAAAAGGATCCCTGGTAACATATTGTCCTGCTAGCCAAAAGGTCAGTAGTTCAATACTACCAGCTGCTCTGAGAGAGAAAGCTGAAGCTTTCTACTGTACAGATGTATAGTCTCAGAAACCTACCAGGGCAAGTATACTCTGCTGCCATGAGTCAGAATTGACTCAATGGCAGCAAGTGAGTGGATGGGCAGGGATTGATTGGGCACCAACTAACACTAAGAACAACTATTTTGGGTGGCAGTGACATTCTTCTGCTTTATCTAGAATCTGAACTCTCAGCGTCATTAACAATGGAGGCAACAGACAAATAATTATAAACTACAGAAGGGTAAAGAAAAGCTAAAGAAGTTACTTCTGTTTGGGGTTTAGTTGTGTGCTTTTTTTAGCAGAAAATATGAACTATGAAGGAGCAGGGACTTGCTGGACTTAAATATGAACTGTAAGATCTCTATCCGGGCTAGAGTTACATCTCAGTTCTTGGCTCCGCATGAGAAAGAATTCACGCCAAAGCCTGGCTCGTGATCCAAGTGAGTTTAATGAAAGTTAAAAGAAGTTTCAGGTTTTACGCGCCACCCCTAGGATTCCTCCCCACCATGCAGCCTGGCAGAGACTGCTCGAGGTCACGCAAAGATCTCTCTCCTAAGTTTTCCTCCAAAAAAAGACCTGTCTCATGTTCTTTCTCAAGTTCTCTCCCCAGTTCCTGTCCCCAGTTTTTCCTTTCTCCCCCTCGCTCCTGCCTTTTCAAGGATTCCCGGGGAGAGGCATGGTGAATGACCCCAGGTCGATCCCATTGGCTGAATTGCAATCACCTGGCCCAGGTGGGCTGATCCAGGTTTAACGCCCATCCGTACCCACCAGCGGGAAAACCTAGGCTTTTGTTCTATGCTTGGTTCTCCTGGGCATGCGTCAATGGACATCTCATTCCTGCCTATCTGCCTAACAAAACCTATTTTTCAACCCCAAGTCTTTCTTGCCAAAAAATAATGTCCCATAATAGGAATGGCATGAGCAGGGCTTCTGTGTTGGATCAGATCAAGAAGATAGCTTTCATGCCCTGTACTAAGATCACAAAAGAATGTAATCCAGTGCCTTGTAGACAGTCTCGTGTACACAAAAGGTTTTCTAAGAGTCTCCAGAAGGCTGTGCTACAGCCTAAATAGGCTGAATTGCAGCCTAAAACAGAGAGGGACCCATTTCAAAGAGATGTGGGGACATGGCTTTCATAAAATTGAATGCATCATGTAATCCAGTGCAAGGGAAACCCAGTAACATTGGGAAGGAACTGCATTGGCTTGGACTAAACAGCCAGAGATAGTGCTACATAAAAAGAAAGAAGATGATTGATAAAGCAACCCAGACATTATTGTGGAAAAGGAAAAGGGACTTAGAAGACAACCAAAAGCTACAAGGAACCTCTCGTAGGGAGAAGTCTTGTGGTTTCAACTTGTGTGCTCTGGGGGATATTTGGCAGTCACGTATTAAATTGTGCATTCAATTTAATCCCTTTAAGGGATTTTGTCACTGGGCCTACAGCCCAACTATCCTGACAAAAAAATCTATCTTGAAAATCACCCTGCTGTGAGGAAGCTAAAGGCAAGCACATGATACGATCACATGGAGGGAAATTGGGGAGCCAATGCAACAGCAAGAACCCAGGCCCTAGACCTATGAACCAAAGCAAACCCATCTTGCCGGGTCTCGCTGCTTGAGCTGGTTTGGCCAATGCCACGTGGAGTGGAGATGTGCTGCCCCAGCCAAACCTTCCTCAAATTACAAAATTATGAGCAAATAATACACCGAGTGGGATTGAAAGTCACTAAGCAGCAATAGGTAAGTAAAACATATGGGCCTACCATTACCTATCTGTAAAGAGTCTTTGGCAACTGGTTTATGGAAGACACAGGCCCTGATTACCTCCCATAACACGTATTCTTTATCATAGCCACGGACACTCATGGAAACATTAAAGTTGTGCTTGAGAGAGGAAAAGGTGAGTTAAGAACTGAGAAAGATGGTCATGTGGCCTGGATATTGCTCAAACACTCCATTCTCCTTGGTCTCTTGGAAGAAGGAGAGGGATGAGAACCCAAAGCTGTAAACATTGTGTGGATTAAAAACGTGTTAAGTTTGGCGTGAGGGCTGAAGGCCCAGGTTGGTAAAATTATTTCTGTGGGATTATCTAGAACCAGGGCTGCTCTGAGGCCCACACTGGAGAGAATGCCATGGTCATTACCCTTGTATGCTTTATTTTGGCTGAGTCCCTCCACCATCATGTGTCAGGGCTTACCCAGTGCCCCTTCTCAGCCCTGATACACGGTGTTGCCAAAAGGGCTCAGAGATGTTAAGCAATCTGATCAAGGTCATGGGGCTTAAGGTCAGGTACAGAGCCAGACACTGAAATGCAAGAAGACTGACTCCTATGCCCAGACCTGGGACAAATCTCTCTGACAGAGCTGGGTAGATGCCCCTAAACATCCGTCTTGTGTGTGTGTGTGTGTGTATTTGTGTGTGTGTGTATGTGTATATCCACATATATATGTTTGGTTTATTTGTCATCAACATAATTAGAGTATTTCTATCCAATTAAAAAATGAATTAAGCCAAGGTTGGTGGTTTACAATTTGCACAAGTGCCTTTATGAACTATCATGGTTTACTTTCTTTCATTGGGAGGCAGCTCCAAGCTTCAGACCTCTTCACTCCCCCGGTGAGGTGCTACATTCAGACCAGAGTCAGAGGAAAGGATTGACCAGAAAGAGTCAGTTCACTGAATGAGGTTCCTTTGAAAAGGAAGCCAAAATGGCCCTTAAACTCATGGCCATCAAGTCAATACTAGCTCTTAGTGAGGGACGCTGTTGAACAGGATCCTATGGTACAGGGTAGCTCTGTCCCTGTGACTCTCCAAGACTAACTCCATGGAAGCAGAAAGCACCAGGTTTCTGCCACAGGGCTGATGGTGGTATCAAATTACTGGCCTTTGGGATGTCAGCTCAACTTGTAACCACTATGCCACAAGGGCACTTAGTCAATCTAACAGGTCTGGCAAAATGTAGAGCCAGACATTATATACTGAAAATGGCTCACCACCAAAGGCTGGCTTTCTGGTGGGGGGTAAGGGTAAGGGTAAGGGTAAGGGTAAGGGTAAGGGTAAGGGTAAGGGTAAGGGTAAGGGTAAGGGTAAGGGTAAGGGTAAGGGTAAGGGTAAGGGTAAGGGTAAGGGTAAGGGTAAGGGTAAGGGTAAGGGTAAGGGTAAGGGTAAGGGTAAGGGTAAGGGTAAGGGTAAGGGTAAGGGTAAGGGTTAGGGTTAGGGTTAGGGTTAGGGTTAGGGTTAGGGTTAGGGTTAGGGTTAGGGTTAGGGTTAGGGTTAGGGTTAGGGTTAGGGTTAGGGTTAGGGTTAGGGTTAGGGTTAGGGTTAGGGTTAGGGTTAGGGTTAGGGTTAGGGTTAGGGTTAGGGTTAGGGTTAGGGTTAGGGTTAGGGTTAGGGTTAGGGTTAGGGTTAGGGTTAGGGTTAGGGTTAGGGTTAGGGTTAGGGTTAGGGTTAGGGTTAGGGTTAGGGTTAGGGTTAGGGTTAGGGTTAGGGTTAGGGTTAGGGTTAGGGTTAGGGTTAGGGTTAGGGTTAGGGTTAGGGTTAGGGTTAGGGTTAGGGTTAGGGTTAGGGTTAGGGTTAGGGTTAGGGTTAGGGTTAGGGTTAGGGTTAGGGTTAGGGTTAGGGTTAGGGTTAGGGTTAGGGTTAGGGTTAGGGTTAGGGTTAGGGTTAGGGTTAGGGTTAGGGTTAGGGTTAGGGTTAGGGTTAGGGTTAGGGTTAGGGTTAGGGTTAGGGTTAGGGTTAGGGTTAGGGTTAGGGTTAGGGTTAGGGTTAGGGTTAGGGTTAGGGTTAGGGTTAGGGTTAGGGTTAGGGTTAGGGTTAGGGTTAGGGTTAGGGTTAGGGTTAGGGTTAGGGTTCGATAAAATTGATGTGTGACTTTATAGGGCCACTAGTAAGCCAGCATATATAAAAGACTTACTCCCTCCCCCAACAGAATGGGTTCTTTTCTCCATGATTTCACGAAACATGGCATGACCAGGAAAGACAACAGGTCCAAATTCCTAAAGCCACCAAAGTGGAGGCCGTCCCTCTCCTCCCCTCCCCATCCCCGTCCTCTTTATCCCACTTTGCAGGACGACTCAGGATCGGGAGAGCTGGTTTAAGACCCATTGTGACCGCTGCCTGCCTATCAGTTCATGGGGGCAAAAGGAAGAGAAATACCACCTATTTTAAAGTCACCCCCCAACACGTGCACTAGGGCTGGCATGTCCTCTCCTCCCCCCAGAAGGATCACTGGTCAGCAGCATTCTCTGCTTAAGGCAAGCAGCCCAAACACCTGGGGAAACCCCAAGCGTCCCTCTTTGGGTCTATGTCCCATTTTTTCCCCAGGATTGCATAATTGGAATAAACAAAACCCCCTGTCTGAGAAACCACAAGGTCTGATTTCTTTGCTAGACTAGCTTTTCCACATGCATCAGCCCACCTCAGACAAGTGCCAGCCACTTCTGCAGGTGCTGTTCACAGCAGAGGAATGGGAGCCCTTCCAGAGAGAGGCCCAGAAAGCAGTCAATAGAACTGATGGTCAGCCAGCGGGCACTCCCCAGTGGAGAGAAACTCTTTTTACCACTCCACGAATAATGTGAGACCCAAACTCCCAGTAATGCCCCGAGGGCTTAGCTAGGTATCACCAGTCTCTCTTGCAGGGCCTCCGCGGGACAACTAGGAAACCTATGCATTTATCTAAGGTCAGTGAGAATTTTCAGGCGCCTACAAACGAATGTCTGCCTGCCTGCCTGCCTGCCTGCCTGCCTTTTTAGAGTGGCTGATGGAATCCTGCGTTCTTTGTACCCCCAAGGACCCAGAGGCCCCCGAGAACAAGAGGGAAATAAGTATTGCCTTTATTACTCAGCCCGCCTCAGACATGAAAAAGAAATGGGAAGCATTTGAAGGGAACAATCTTCGTGATTTGGTAGAAGTGTCTTATTGGGTGTATCACAACACAGATGACCCTACCACGACAGAGACAAAGAAATAGCTAAAATACTAGGAATTGCCATGAGACACAACAGAGACTCAGAAAAAGAGATCATGGCCCACTCACGGAGAGACTGACCTGTGGCACCACCAAGCCCTGAGGAAGGAAGGATCCAGGTGCCTACTACAGAAGAGACAGACATTGGAAAAAACATTGCATTGAAAACTCCAGGAGAGACGGACAAACCTCCACTAGAGAGGACAGGCCTCGTCCTCGCCTAGAAAAACCCAAGTGAGAGACAATAACGCTTGAGGAAGCTGAAGGAATGTCTCAGGACTCTGTTTCACTGGCCCCCAGGATCCCGTGCTAACTGTCCAAGTTGGGGGCCAGCCAGGAAATGTCTTGGAGGACACAGGGGCCATCTTCTCAGGTTCAAAAAAGAGAACGGACACATTGTCAAAGGAAAGATTGGAATTACTGTCAGCCTATGATTGCTTCCAAAGTACTCACACCAGAAGGTTTGCATGGAGATTGGGGGGCTTCCCAAGCCATCAAGGTAAAAAAATGTCTCTCTGCCCTATGTCCCAGTTAGCCACATGGTTTTCATGGCACTGGCTCCCGGCTCGGCTGTTGAGCCAGTGAAACTCTTTTAGCAGGAGTTGAAGTGGCCATCAGCGGAAGGACAAAACCTCCACCGTGGGCTTCCCGTTTCAATACGAAGCCACCTATATCACCTCTTGGATATTAACATTGTCCTGGACTCTGAATCGCCACCCAGGATCTAGAATGCGCCTGACATGTCCACATGGTTTGATTCAGGTTCAGGTTAACCCCTCTCGATCACTTAGTGACATGGGACACTAGACCCTGGAATACCTTTACTTTCCAGATGAGAAAACTCACTCAAAAAGACATAGGTACTGACCCACAGGAACACAACTGGTTAAAAACAAAGCCACATTCCCAACCAGTGTCTGGAGCCAGAGCTCAGAGCCCCATATGCCTGTGCCCAGCTGAGCAGTCACCCTCTCCTGGACCCTCGAAAGATCTGAGCAGATCTTCCCCCCCCATTCCCCCCTCCCACGCCCAAATATGTTTTTTCATAGGACGGCACTGAATCTGCAGCTCTGGAAGCGGGACAGATCTGATAGAGAATACGGAGAAGACGAAGGGGGAGGAGGGGAGAGTGGAGCACATCCTGGCCCACCAGGCTTGAGGATGATGTTCCCACTCAGAGAAGACAGTCCACACAGAAGACCACATGGCCAGCCCAAGATGAGACACGACGTCCCTCAAAGACCCACAGCCCTAGAATAGACAACACTGGAGAGACAGTGCGGGAACGGATCCCGACACACCGAGGCATAGCACTAAGGGCGTGCAGCAGAAGAGCAAGGAAGTGGAGCAACAAGGTCCCCAGGGAATGCCAAAGGAGGACTTTGGGGGCAGGACTTGGTGCCCGCACAGACTGGACTGGAAAACACTGCTAAGGGCCAACAAACAGTCCGTAAACTAACTACAAGCTTTCCTTTCTTGAGGAGTTGTGTTTTCTTTGATGGTCATTGGATTTTGGCTGTTTTCTTTCTTTTGGTGCTTGCTTTCGCTCTGTCTTTTGTTTGTGCATGTTATTACCTCTACTGTATGTCTAAAAAGAGATGCTGGATGCACAATCTGCAGGAGAGAAAAAGGGGACCAACACTTCGTGGGAGGGCCACAGGAAAGAGGGAGTTGGGGGGAAAGGGAGTGATGTCAAGAAACCCAGAGACAAGGGAACAACAAGTGGATGCAAATCCGTGGTGAGGGCGATGTAGGAATCCTGGTAGGGCGTGATCAAGGGTGAAGGAACCAAGAGGATTTACTGAAACCCAAATGAAAACTGAGCATGGCAGTGGGCACAAGAGGGAAATGAAAGGGAATAGCAGAGCGACCTAGGAAGCACGGGCCAGTTATAGAGGTCTAAAGAAAGGCACGCACAGATGTAAATATATTTATCTGTGAGCATGGGGAAATACACCTATGTCCATATCTTTATAGGTGTCCTATTAAGGTAGCAGATGGCCTTTGGGCCTCCACTCAAGGACTCTCTCATTGCAAGAATACCTTGTTCTATTACATTGGCATTCTATGATGCTCACCTTCCCGACACGTTCCCTGAAGTCTAAGCGGTTGCATAAGCAAATGTGGTCAAGAAAGCTGATGGTGCCCTGTTATCAAAAGATATGGCGTCTGAGGTCTTAAAGGCCTGAAGGGTAAGCAAGCGGCCATGTAGCTCAGAAACAACAGAGCCCACATGGAATAAGCATACCAGCCTGTGCGATCACGAGGTATCAAAGGGATCAGGCATCATCAGCACAAAAAAATCTCATTGCGAATGAGCAGGGAATGCTGGGTAGAGAGCCAAAGCCCATTTGCAGTACACTGGACATTCCCTTAAGTAAGGTCTTGGGGAAGAGACAAGCCTACACAGGGTACTAGACAGCAACGGTGAAACACAACTTTCCTCTAGCTCCTCAATGCTTCCTCTCCCCTCACTATCAAGATCCCAATTATAACTTTCAAATCTGACTAGACCAGAGAATGTACACTGGGACAGATAGGACCTAGAAACACAGGGAATTCAAGGTGGATGAGCCCTTTAGGACCAGTGTTATGAATGGGGATGCTGGGAGGGTGGAGGGAGGGTAGGCTGGCAGCAGGGAACCGATGACAAGGATCTACATAAAACCTCAAAAGAAAAGGGGGTGAAGGGGGACATCAGACAGTGCAAGATATGACAAAATAATAATTAGTAAATGATGAAGGATTTATGAGGAGGGGTAGTGAGAATGGGGGCGGGGGGAATGAGGAGCTGAGGCCAGGGGCTTGGGTGGAGAGAAGATATTTTGAGAATAATGAGGGCAATGAATGTACAAATGTGCCTTATATCAGTGATGTTTGCACGTATTGTGGTTATTGTTGTATGAGCCCCTATAAAAGGAGAGAAAAAAAGGACCCTGGCAGAGGGCTGATGCTAGGATGATCTCAGGCTGGATTAGACCAGCAAAAGCAGGTGCTGCAGTCGCCTCACCCTGTGTCTATTCCTATGTGAGGCATGAAGCTTAGGGTCCACAGCCCCGGCAGCTGGACAGTGAGAGAGGCGGGGCTCTGAGGTCATTCCACAGGGGGAATGGCCCTCCGGTTCCTGTAGGGCCCACCCTCCTGCTGTCTGGGGCACCTCTTTCACGGAGCCCACACCAGGGGAGCTCTTCAACTCATGGGGGATTAGCAGGAAGCCTCTGCTCATGCACACACACCACCACCTAGCTGGAGGACCTCGGTGAACAAAGCCTGAGGCAGACAACAAGCCCACTAACTGATCCTGTGAGAGATATAATCAGGATCCAGAAACCGGCAACTGGGAGCAAGGGGCAGCATACCTGGGTCCCAGCCCCTCCCACTGCCCTCTGCAAGGGGTGACATTCCAAAGCACAGTGTTTTCCAAAAGCACTGTCAGGACTTTGGAATGGGCAGCTCATTTGTGGACATGGATACTATGTGATCCAGACATACTACCTCCTCTGATCCTGTCAGCCGAGACTAAAAACCCTTCCAAGCAGAAAGCCATGCATCTGAACAGTATCCACCAGCCACTCACGTCCACTCCTGCTGCCTCCAAAGAGCTTTCCTGAGTTGGTCAGATCTCTCTGGGGACAGATATCCCTCGGGCCTTGGTTCTGCGTTAGAAAGAATTCACGCCAAAGCCTGGTTTGTGATCCAAGTGAGGTTTAGGAGAGTTAGGGAGATGTGGTGGGCAACCCTGGTCGATCCTAGTGGCTGAATTGAATATACTTGGCCTAGGTGGGTCGATGCAGGTGCAGCGCCCACCCAGGTGGACCTGCCCTTCCTGGCCGGAAACCTGGACCTCTGAGCACGCACAGTGTGCCACTCTTTCCTGGGCCGCTAACTGGGCCCTCTGGGCATGTGTAATGGACACCCCAGTCCCTATGCTAGCTACCTAACATTTCCACCCTGAAGAGATGTGGACCCAAATTTTTGGGGTACTGGGCGACGACATCTCTAGCTACTTCCTGCTGGCAAAAGGGACGAGGTGGAGCTTTGGGCCCACACCCTTCCTGCTGTGCTGGGAGGGGTTGTCCATTCAGCGCTAGGATGGATAAGGTTGAAGTGGTCCAGGAGATGGTGGTCCTGGAGCTGGCACACTTGGATTAGGGGCTTTGGTAACTTGAGAACTTCTGGAAAAAACAACAAACGCACAAAAGGGTGAACAGTTTAACTGAGACAAGGCTAGGATTGTGAGGTGGGAGTGCCCTTGAAAGTAGGTGAGTATCACAGGAAATAAGTAAAAATCTTAGGATTATCAGGCGTGTGTGTTTGTTCATTCTAAGTACCGGCACGGGGGTAAAAGCATTCACAATTTCCCCTAGGGGGGTCCAGGGTTTGGGCACTACTGGGTGCAGTGGGATCACCGCTTCACTTATGATCCTAAGGCATTGGCCCCTCTGATAAGAACCATCCTTCTTTTTCACCCTATAACGCCTCACTTTTAAATTTTTGGGCAAAAAAATTTCGTTTTGATTCATTACTTTCATAGTTATCAATATATATACATTTATATTCATTTCATTAAATGTTAGGGAAAGGTCATGCTCGGCGTTATAGGGTTAAATTGTAATATTGGGATGCTACAGGCGGATTCAACAGGGATCAAAAGTAGAGTAACTGCCTTGTCATTTTTAATTTTCTCGGGTTCCATTTGAGTAAAAGGCTTGTAAGTTACCCTGGGACCAAATGCCCCTGGTGCCTCTACTAGGGGTAGAATGTTCAGGGAGGGTTCAGGGCTGGGACAATAGTGACCTGAAGTCCAGGATCCCTTAGGGCAGGGGTCCTCAAATTGTTTACACAGGGGGCCAGTTCATTGTCTCTCCGACCGTTGGAGGGCCAGACTATGGTTTTCAAAAAACCTATGGACAAATTCCTATACACACTGCATCAGTCGGCTGCTAAGCAGGACAGGCAGTGGCAGCAAAAACACCCCGAGTGTGGGATAAATGGCATGGCGCCACATGTGCCCCATGGACCACAGTTTGAGGACGCCTGCCTTAGGGGTTCCTGGGTGCACTGGGGATGAAGGTCTCCTACTGCTCCTCGAGAGGAGAAATGCTCTAAGTCCTGGCATCTCCGCCCACTTTCCCGGCACTCTACCGAACTGTTCCCGGTGAATCACGGTTGGAAGGGAAAGCGTACCATTCTCTGCCCACCATTCTCCTTTCTCAAAACGATACTGTGGCCAAATAGAGTTGCAAAGTGAATCTATCAGCTTTTGTTTGCCCAGGGTCTCTGTATCAACTCTATCCCAATTGGACACGATTCATGCAAGGGGGCAATTCTTGAGCATCAAGCTGCTAAGTCCCATCTAGAAAGCACAAAACAAGGAGGCGATTGACAGCTTGCTGCCTCCAGGTCAATAACCCCCACTTTGAGAGCGCACCCCTGGGTTGCCCTGAATCTCATGCCTCAGCCCGAGGGAAGGGGTCAAGGACTAGTCGCCGAGGGCGACCTTTAGGTCCAACCATTTTTCTGGACAACAGGCTAGGAGGACCATTGCTTGGGATGGCTCCAAGGCCCTCCAAGACGCCTGCTGGCGGGGCTGATGCTCAAATCTCTGAAGGGAAGGGACACGTGGCAGCTCAGGGAACCTTAAGGGAAATTGGAATTTCTGGCTGGAACATCATGGGAGAGGAGCTGTGTATTAAGTAAGAGCTGTCCCCAAAAGTGCCTGAAGCAGCATCACTGAAAGCCTAAAGGTAACAGTGACTCCGCCTAGGCTTCCGAACACCATTGGCCTAAGCCTGGGCCACGGAAAACCAGCCTGTAAGAAGGAACAAACCAAATCTGGAAGAACACTAGCCCTATAACGCCTCAAGTTTTAAATTTAGGAAAATTTTTTTTTGGTTTCTATTCTTTACTTTCATAGTTATCAATATATATGGCATTCAAAATATATTTTAAAAGCATAAAATTTTCAGTGTTTTTGAAATGTGACCAAATTGTCACATCTATAATTTGGGTACCAGATACGTTTTCATTAAGAATTATGACAATTTTGTGCTTGGCGTTATAGGGCTAGAGCAGCTTGTTTGAAAAACCAGGAGAAAGGCAAAGGGAATGGAGGGGATAAGGGAAACTTTTGGCTCCCGGGACCAGGCAGGGCTAACTCCCAGGCCTCTTCACCCAACTCCCTAGGCAGCGCCCTTCCACATGTTTGGACTGGTGGGTGCCATCTTGGCCATGGTCACAGACCCTGTTACCTCTCGGCTACAATGGCGACTGTGTAGGATCTCTGGGAAAAGCTGAAACAGCTTTGACAAGAGTGAAGCCATTTGGGGCTGACAGAAGCCACCATGAAAAGAAAATAAAGTAGCTAGGAAGTGTAAATGAACTAGCTGATATTGGGGAGGTAGGCTGTGCAGACGTCGCCCAAGGGAATGTCATGAAGGAAATGGGTGTTCAGAAGGCTTGCGAGAACGACCAGAGCAGTTTTGGTTCAACTAAGAATGGCTAACCCTAATACCCCGCTTCTCACTCGCCTAGTCCTGAGGAAGTATCCATGTACCTACTATACAAAACAGTGACATTGGAAAAATCAGTGCCTTGAAAAGCCCAGGAGAGGCAGACGAGCCACCACTAGAGGGAACGGGCCTAGTCCTCGCCTAGAAAAATCGAAGCTACAGACAATAATGCTCGAAGCTGAATAAAGGTGTCCAGGCTCTGTTTCACTTGACCCCAAAGAGCCCATGCTCACTCTCCATGTAGGGAGCCAGCCAGTAAATTTCTAGGTGGACAAAGGGGTCACCTTCTTGGTTTCAGAAAAGACTACAGGTGCCTTGTCAAAAGGAAAGGCTTTCATTACAGGGGCCCCAGGGCAGACCCAAGCACACCCATGGACAACGGCCAGAATAACAGATTTAGCACAAGAGACAGTTAGTTACACACACTCTCCTTCCTGGTAATGCCTCAATGCCCCTTTCCCCTAATTGATCGTGACTTATTATGAAAAATGGCAGCCATAATTACTTTCTCATCTGCTACAACCACCTTAACCCTTGAACTTGAAAAGCCAAAAGTTTTGCTCACCGCTCCAATGTCAGAGTGATATGTGTTTTATCAAGGAGCAGAAGAGACCTGCTCAAAGGAACTTCTTGATAAATCGCTAAAAGATATTCCTTTTGTTTGGGCAGAGAACAACCTGCCAGACCTTTCTGAACTTCAGGTGCCTGGGGTCGTACAACTTCTGAGCTCAGCTACACCGGTGTGTCAAGCTAACCCTACTCCCTGGATAGCAAAAGTGGGTATTTCTGTTCCCATTTGCAGACTAAAGAGGACAGGCATTTGGGTCCTCTGCAAGTCCACATGGAATGCTCCCCTGCTGCCCATGCAGAAGCCGGGAACTGAGGACTTCCAACCGGTGCAGGATCTCAGAGAGGCAAATGAGAGGATAGAAACGGGCCACCCCACGTGCCAAACCCCGAGACCCTCCTGAGTACTATCCCGTCAAACTGAATTTGTTATACTGTTTTGGACTTAAAGGATGCTTTGTTCTCCATACCCGTGTCCCCTGCACATCAACCCAGTGAAGACTTACAGGGACACAAGGAGGAACACCCCCAAACCACCTTGTTCCAGTATGCAGATGACCTCCTCCTGGCCTCTGAAACCCTGGAGGAATGCCAACGGGCTACCAAGGACCTGATAATAGTCCTTGGCCCATTGGGGTACAGGGTATCTGCAAGAAAGGCTCAACTGTGTGTCCATAAAGCTGTATACCTAGGCTACCAACTGGAGGAGGGAAAACGGACCTTGTCCCCCAGCCGCACTGAGGCGATCCTCAAAATCCCAGTCCCTGAGACTAAGAGGCAGTTGCAAGAGTTTCTAGGAGCTGTGGGGTACTGTCCATTGTGGAATTTGGGATTTGCAAAAACAACGAAACCCCTATATGCAAGTACTGGGGAAAGGAAAAAGAACTTAAATGGACTGAAGTAGAACAACAAGCGTTTGAATCCTTTAAAAAGTCGCTCATATGGGCAACCTCTCTTGCCCTACTAGACAGAGTAAAGCCCTTCCAATTGTCTATGTGAGGCCAGAGGCACAGCAAAAGAAGTGCTAACTGAGAACTTGCGGCCATGGAAGAGACCTGTGGCCTATCTTTCAAAGAAACTGGACTCTGTAGCTGCAGGATGGCTGAGCTGCATGCGAGCTGAGGCTGCCACGGCCATCCTACTCATAGAAGCTAGGAAGCTTACACTGGGACAGGATATTGCTGTGGCAGGGGGACCTATGGTTGAACCACTCCTAACCAGTCCCCCGGACCGGTGGATCTCGAATGCCAGGACTATGCCACAAATCCCCAAGGTAGTGGCTGTGACCATGCCATCCCCAGTGTTACAGCCACAACCTACATACTCAGAAAATGATCTAAAGATAAGCCAAGAGCTGGCCTGCCAAAAAGAATGGGAGCATCCAGGGTGGCTGCTCCATCCTGATGGAAGAAGATTCATGCCAGAAGCTCTGGGAGAGATCTGATTCAAGGACTACATGAAGGTATGCATTTGGGATCCTCTCTAAACTGTCTCAGTTGCTTCTCAGGCACTTTTACATACCCAGGCTTGGACACTGGGTGGCAGATGTCACCCACCGTTGATTGCACTGTGCTCGGGTAAACAACCCCAAAAAGAAAAGGAGCAACCCCAACCACGAGCTCGAGGTAGTAGTCCTGGAGAATTCTGGGAGGTGGACTTTATGTATATCAAACTTAGAAAGTATGGCTACCGATATTTGCTGGTGTTCGTAGACACCTGTTCTGGATGGGTGGAAGCCTTCCCAACAAAGAAGGAAACTGCTGCCACTGTGTGTAAATTATTAGTAACTAAAATTGTCCCTAGATTTGGCCTTCCCACCACCTTGGGGTCCAACAATGGCCCAACATTTATTGCTCAAATTACTAAAGTCTTAGCAATGCTTCTAAATATTAACTGGAAGCTCTTCAGGGCAAGTAGAAAAAATAAACAGAACCCTAAAGGAATTGTTCGTTAAGTTGCATTTAGGACCTTGCGAGAACTGGGTTGATCCTTACTTTATCTTTTGCCCTACTTCAAGTCCGATGCACTCCCTATGTGAAAAGCATGACCCCATTTGAATTTATGTTTGGCAGCCCTTCCCCAAATCCTCCCAAGATTGAAGGAAGTAGAAATAATGGAAGTCACTAATCGTTCCCTCATCGAGTGCCTGCAGGCTGTGCAACAGGTGAGAGACAAATCATCTGCTCTGACACCTTCATTTTGGGCCTAACCAAGGGAAAGGGAACAGGCAGCCAACAACGTGCAACCAGGAAACTGGACATGGGTAAAGAAGCACCAACCTGACACCTTAGAACCTAGGTGGACTGGCCCATACCAAGTGATTCTTACAACACACCAACTGCTGTTAAAATAGTGGGGAGGGGGCCGTGGATTCATCAGTCATAAGTAAAAAAAAACAACAACAAAAAAAAAACCAACCCTGAGCATATCCTGAAAAGATGGACACCCAGAAAGACGGAAAATCCCTCAAAATTAAGGCTTTACAGAACTTAATTGTTTTTCTCCGAGTATTGCTGACAGCACCCACTGTTTCCCCCAAGCACAAACACATCTGTGGACTGCTATTCTAACCTCCAGCAGACTCAGGTTTACACAGGCACCTCACGGCCCCTCATGGGGCAGAGCCTACCTAGAAGCTGCTGGAGAGAAAGTCACTCAGTGGGCTCCGGGATCCTGCCTTGAGGATCATGTTCCCACTCAGAGAAGACAGTCCACACAGAAGACCACATGGCCAGCCCAAGATGAGACACGACGTCCCTCAAAGACCCATAGCCCTAGAAGGGACAACACTGGAGAGACAGTGCGGGAACGGATCCCGACACACCGAGGCATAGCACTAAGGGCGTGCAGCAGAAGAGCAAGGAAGTGGAGCAACAAGGTCCCCAGGGAATGCCAAAGGAGGACTTTGGGGGCAGGACTTGGTGCCCGCACAGACTGGACTGGAAAACACTGCTAAGGGCCAACAAACAGTCCGTGAACTAACTACAAGCTTTCCTTTCTTGAGGAGTTGTGTTTTCTTTGATGGTCATTGGATTTTGGCTGTTTTCTTTCTTTTGGTGCTTGCTTTCGCTCTGTCTTTTGTTTGTGCATGTTATTACCTCTACTGTATGTCTAAAAAGAGATGCTGGATGCACAATCTGCAGGAGAGAAAAAGGGGACCAACACTTCGCGGGAGGGCCACGGGAAAGAGGGAGTTGGGGGGAAAGGGAGTGATGTCAAGAAACCCAGAGACAAGGGAACAACAAGTGGATGCAAATCCGTGGTGAGGGCGATGTAGGAATCCTGGTAGGGCGTGATCAAGGGTGAAGGAACCAAGAGGATTTACTGAAACCCAAATGAAAACTGAGCATGGCAGTGGGCACAAGAGGGAAATGAAAGGGAATAGCAGAGCGACCTAGGAAGCACGGGCCAGTTATAGAGGTCTAAAGAAAGGCACGCACAGATGTAAATATATTTATCTGTGAGCATGGGGAAATACACCTATGTCCATATCTTTATAGGTGTCCTATTAAGGTAGCAGATGGCCTTTGGGCCTCCACTCAAGGACTCTCTCATTGCAAGAATACCTTGTTCTATTACATTGGCATTCTATGATGCTCACCTTCCCGACACGTTCCCTGAAGTCTAAGCGGTTGCATAAGCAAATGTGGTCAAGAAAGCTGATGGTGCCCTGCTATCAAAAGATATGGCGTCTGAGGTCTTAAAGGCCTGAAGGGTAAGCAAGCGGCCATGTAGCTCAGAAACAACAGAGCCCACATGGAATAAGCATACCAGCCTGTGCGATCACGAGGTATCAAAGGGATCAGGCATCATCAGCACAAAAAAATCTCATTGCGAATGAGCAGGGAATGCTGGGTAGAGAGCCAAAGCCCATTTGCAGTACACTGGACATTCCCTTAAGTAAGGTCTTGGGGAAGAGACAAGCCTACACAGGGTACTAGACAGCAACGGTGAAACACAACTTTCCTCTAGCTCCTCAATGCTTCCTCTCCCCTCACTATCAAGATCCCAATTATAACTTTCAAATCTGACTAGACCAGAGAATGTACACTGGGACAGATAGGACCTAGAAACACAGGGAATTCAAGGTGGATGAGCCCTTTAGGACCAGTGTTATGAATGGGGATGCTGGGAGGGTGGAGGGAGGGTAGGCTGGCAGCAGGGAACCGATGACAAGGATCTACATAAAACCTCAAAAGAAAAGGGGGTGAAGGGGGACATCAGACAGTGCAAGATATGACAAAATAATAATTAGTAAATGATGAAGGATTTATGAGGAGGGGTAGTGAGAATGGGGGCGGGGGGAATGAGGAGCTGAGGCCAGGGGCTTGGGTGGAGAGAAGATATTTTGAGAATAATGAGGGCAATGAATGTACAAATGTGCCTTATATCAGTGATGTTTGCACGTATTGTGGTTATTGTTGTATGAGCCCCTATAAAAGGAGAGAAAAAAAGGACCCTGGCAGAGGGCTGATGCTAGGATGATCTCAGGCTGGATTAGACCAGCAAAAGCAGGTGCTGCAGTCGCCTCACCCTGTGTCTATTCCTATGTGAGGCATGAAGCTTAGGGTCCACAGCCCCGGCAGCTGGACAGTGAGAGAGGCGGGGCTCTGAGGTCATTCCACAGGGGGAATGGCCCTCCGGTTCCTGTAGGGCCCACCCTCCTGGGTAGTCCTGCTGTCTGGGGCACCTCTTTCACGGAGCCCACACCAGGGGAGCTCTTCAACTCATGGGGGATTAGCAGGAAGCCTCTGCTCATGCACACACACCACCACCTAGCTGGAGGACCTCGGTGAACAAAGCCTGAGGCAGACAACAAGCCCACTAACTGATCCTGTGAGAGATATAATCAGGATCCAGAAACCGGCAACTGGGAGCAAGGGGCAGCATACCTGGGTCCCAGCCTCTCCCACTGCCCTCTGCAAGGGGTGACATTCCAAAGCACAGTGTTTTCCAAAAGCACTGTCAGGACTTTGGAATGGGCAGCTCATTTGTGGACATGGATACTATGTGATCCAGACATACTACCTCCTCTGATCCTGTCAGCCGAGACTAAAAACCCTTCCAAGCAGAAAGCCATGCATCTGAACAGTATCCACCAGCCACTCACGTCCACTCCTGCTGCCTCCAAAGAGCTTTCCTGGGTTGGTCAGATCTCTCTGGGGACAGATATCCCTCGGGCCTTGGTTCTGCGTGAGAAAGAATTCACGCCAAAGCCTGGTTTGTGATCCATATGAGGTTTAGGAGAGTTAGGGAGGTGTGGTGGGCAACCCTGGTCGATCCTAGTGGCTGAATTGAATATACTTGGCCTAGGTGGGTCGATGCAGGTGCAGCGCCCACCCAGGTGGACCTGCCCTTCCTGGCCGGAAACCTGGACCTCTGAGCACGCACAGTGTGCCACTCCTTCCTGGGCCACTAACTGGGCCCTCTGAGCATGTGTAATGGACACCCCAGTCCCTATGCTAGCTACCTAACATTTCCACCCTGAAGAGATGTGGACCCAAATTTTTGGGGTACTGGGCGACGACATCTCTAGCTACTTCCTGCTGGCAAAGGGGCGAAGTGGGGCTTTGGGTCCACACCCTTCCTGCTCTGCTGGGAGGGGTTGTCCATTCAGCGCTAGGATGGATAAGGTTGAAGTGGTCCAGGAGATGGTGGTCCTGGAGCTGGCACACTTGGATTAGGGGCTTTGGTAACTTGAGAACTTCTGGAAAAAACAACAAACGCACAAAAGGGTGAACAGTTTAACTGAGACAAGGCTAGGATTGTGAGGTGGGAGTGCCCTTGAAAGTAGGTGAGTATCACAGGAAGTAAGTAAAAATCTTAGGATTATCAGGCGTGTGTGTTTGCTCATTCTAAGTACCGGCACGGGGGTAAAAGCATTCACAATTTCCCCTAGGGGGGTCCAGGGTTTGGGCACTACTGGGTGCAGTGGGATCACCGCTTCACTTATGATCCTAAGGCATTGGCCCCTCTGATAAGAACCATCCTTCTTTTTCACCCTATAACGCCTCACTTTTAAATTTTTGGGCAAAAAAATTTCGTTTTGATTCATTACTTTCATAGTTATCAATATATATACATTTATATTCATTTCATTAAATGTTAGGGAAAGGTCATGCTCGGCGTTATAGGGTTAAATTGTAATATTGGGATGCTACAGGCGGATTCAACAGGGATCAAAAGTAGAGTAACTGCCTGTGTCATTTTTAATTTTCTCGGGTTCCATTTGAGTAAAAGGCTTGTAAGTTACCCTGGGACCAAATGCCCCTGGTGCCTCTACTAGGGGTAGAATGTTCAGGGAGGGTTCAGGGCTGGGACAATAGTGACCTGAAGTCCAGGATCCCTTAGGGCAGGGGTCCTCAAATTGTTTACACAGGGGGCCAGTTCATTGTCTCTCCGACCGTTGGAGGGCCAGACTATGGTTTTCAAAAAACCTATGGACAAATTCCTATGCACACTGCACGAGTCGGCTGCTAAGCAGGACAGGCAGTGGCAGCAAAAACACCCCGAGTGTGGGATAAATGGCATGGCGCCACATGTGCCCCATGGACCACAGTTTGAGGACGCCTGCCTTAGGGGTTCCTGGGTGCACTGGGGATGAAGGTCTCCTACTGCTCCTCGAGAGGAGAAATGCTCTAAGTCCTGGCATCTCCGCCCACTTTCCCGGCACTCTACCGAACTGTTCCCGGTGAATCACGGTTGGAAGGGAAAGCGTACCATTCTCTGCCCACCATTCTCCTTTCTCAAAACGATACTGTGGCCAAATAGAGTTGCAAAGTGAATCTATCAGCTTTTGTTTGCCCAGGGTCTCTGTATCAACTCTATCCCAATTGGACACGATTCATGCAAGGGGGCAATTCTTGAGCATCAAGCTGCTAAGTCCCATCTAGAAAGCACAAAACAAGGAGGCGATTGACAGCTTGCTGCCTCCAGGTCAATAACCCCCACTTTGAGAGCGCACCCCTGGGTTGCCCTGAATCTCATGCCTCAGCCCGAGGGAAGGGGTCAAGGACTAGTCGCCGAGGGCGACCTTTAGGTCCAACCATTTTTCTGGACAACAGGCTAGGAGGACCATTGCTTGGGATGGCTCCAAGGCCCTCCAAGACGCCTGCTGGCGGGGCTGATGCTCAAATCTCTGAAGGGAAGGGACACGTGGCAGCTCAGGGAACCTTAAGGGAAATTGGAATTTCTGGCTGGAACATCATGGCAGAGGAGCTGTGTATTAAGTAAGAGCTGTCCCCAAAAGTGCCTGAAGCAGCATCACTGAAAGCCTAAAGGTAACAGTGACTCCGCCTAGGCTTCCGAACGCCATTGGCCTAAGCCTGGGCCACGGAAAACCAGCCTGTAAGAAGGAACAAACCAAATCTGGAAGAACACTAGCCCTATAACGCCTCAAGTTTTAAATTTAGGAAAATTTTTTTTTTGGTTTCTATTCTTTACTTTCATAGTTATCAATATATATGGCATTCAAAATATATTTTAAAAGCATAAAATTTTCAGTGTTTTTGAAATGTGACCAAATTGTCACATCTATAATTTGGGTACCAGATACGTTTTCATTAAGAATTATGGGGGGAAGGGGGAAGATGGCCGACAGGGACACCCGCATACTCTGAGAGCTCCTCCAAACAAAGCGGGATTGGCGACCAGGTAGCTGAATAGTAAGAGTCTGGTGAGTGAAATATCCCCCTGGGTCAGCACCCCAGTCCTACCCCACGTATTTGTCCGGAGCAGGGGTCTAGGTGAAAGAGGACCGGACTAGTGGGACATCTCTGGCCACTAAGCTGCCGTGAGCTCACTGGCGACCGGCTTAGGCTCCATCCCCAAACCCGGCGCCTAGGCCAGATCCACTTGCCTGCCCTGCCTACTCCAGCGGCCCACTCCCCACTCCCTATCGCGGATCCCCACTGGGAGAGAAGCTTTCCTCTCCCGCAGTTCCCCTCTCCCCAGAGGGCAGCGATCTGCCCTCGGGCCCACGTCCCTCCCTCCATTCATCCAAGCTCAGGGGAGCGGACCCGCGGGTTGTCTGGCGACCCCCACAGGGACCATCCACCCGCACCGCTGCCGCGGACCTCTCCACCTGCCCTCCGTGCACTGGCCTCCCACCCCCGCCCGCCCCCGCCAGCCCCTGGCAGCCTAGCGCCAGCTCCACTCCTGGCGGGGACCCTGCGCTGAGCACTTCCCGCCAACAGGAGCCATAGCCCAACCCGCACCTGTCCCGGACCCTGAGCTTCCGCGGAGCGCCTCGCCCCGCGCTGCTGAGTCTGCCCACCAAGGGCCCCCCCCTGCGCAAGGCACAAGAGTAGGTGCCCTCCCCAGGGTGCTGCGGGGACCCCGGCGGCCGCGACTCTGAGCCTGAGCAGAGGAAGGACACCATTGCCCCCTGCGGTTTCGCGCCAAGCCTCCTTTGCCAGCGCCATTACCCCCTGCGGTTTCGCGCCAAAAGGGCGGAGAGCGAACACCATTGTTCCCTGCAGTGTCCCGCAGCTGCCTGCGCAGCTATCGGAGGGGCCCGCTCACAGCCCGGGCAGATCAAACACTCCACCTGCAGTCTCGGCTTTGCAGTCCCTGAGGAGCCGTCAGTGAGCTCCAGCCAGCTCTCACCATCTGGGGCCCTGTTGGGTCCCCAGTGCCAGCCCTAAGCCTGCCGCAGCCCGCCCCAGCCACCCCAGGAGTGGCCTGAGCCTCCACACAATAAGGTTACTCCTGTCTCCCAGAAGCATGGGGCCTATTAAAGGATCAAGGAAAAATCAACAGACCACATCACTCCCAACAAAAAAATCAGAAAAACGAGGCACTTTAACAGACCTAACGTCACTCATAGAAGAAACAGATATAGATCAGCCTCAAAAGGAAATCTTCAGAACTCTGCTTGCAGTAATACAGGAGCTAAGAGAAGCAAACCAAAATAAGGATGCAACGATAGAAGGGATGAAATGCACAATAGAGGGGATGAAGTCCACAATAGAGGGGATGAATACTATCCACCAAAAGGAACTGCAGAAACTAACAGAGGAGGTAGCAGAGGCCACACAAAAGGTCACAGAAGCTATATCTAGGCTTGAGGAGGCTGAGAACCGTATCAGTGAACTCGAGGATGCTCAAACCAAACGAAGCAAGCGAGAAAAACAATCAGATAGGAAAATTAAAGAAACAGAAGACAGCCTGAGATCAATGACAGATGCTATGAAGAGGAATAATATTCGAATAATCGGTCTACCGGAACACAACATAACACACAAATCGACCGCCAAGATAGCAAAGGAATTCCTGGAAGAAAATTTCCCCAACCTAACAAAGGAGAATCCGACTCTCATACAGGAAGCAGAGAGGACGCCGGCTAAGCTAAACACCAAGAAGAACACGCCAAGGCATATAATTGTAAAATTATCCAACTTAGAGGAAAAAGAGAAAATTCTACGAGCATCAAGAGAAAGGAAGACAGTCACATACAAAGGAGCGCAGGTAAGGGTATGCTCAGACTTATCAGCTGAAACCATGAAGAGGAGGAGAGAATGGAGTAGCATCTTCCAAATTCTGAAAGATAAAAATGCCTCCCCCAGAATCCTATACCCTGCCAAGTTATCCATTAAGATAGAGGGTAAGATAAGGGTCTTCCAGGACAAGGAAGAACTCAAAAAATATACTGCAAGTCACCCGACCCTGCAGAACATACTGGCTGACTCACTATGGCCAGAAGATCAAGCTCCAACTAGAACCTCCAGGAGACCACCATATAGCCCATCTCCATCTAGAAGCCAACATGCCAGCAACACGCACCAGGACAACACGGTCTCAGATGGAAAAGAGGACAGGATAGAAACCCTCCACTCAAACGCAGTACACTGATATGAAGGAAGATAGGCAAAGACCCAAAACACAAAACAGAATATGGCAACCATGAAGCCAGAGATTGTAATAATCACTTTGAATACAAATGGGCTCAATTCATATGTTAAAAGAAAGAGGCTGGAGGATTGGATTAGAAAACATAACCCATCAATCTGCTGCCTGCAAGAGACACACCTTAAGCAAGCAGACAAGCATATGCTGAGAATAAAGGGCTGGCAGAAAGTTTACCAAGCAAATGGTAACTCCAAGAAGGCAGGAGTGGCTATCTTAATCTCCGACAAAATGGATCTCAAGATCCAAAACATAAAAAGAGACAAAGAGGGACATTACATAATGCTCAAAGGCTCAGTAAACCAGGAAGCAATAAGCATACTGAATATTTACGCACCTAATAATGGTGCGGCAAATTTCGTCAAACAAACTATTAAAAAAATGACAGAAGAAATCACGGAAACAACAATAATAGTGGGGGACTTCAACACTCCACTATCAGAGAAAGACAGGTCACAGGGAAAGAAGCTCAGCAAAGAGGCCAGAGAGCTAAACAATGTAATTAGGCAACAGGGCCTGATAGACATCTATAGAGCCTTTCATCCAAAAGCAAAAGGTTTCACATTCTTCTCCAATCCACACGGATCTTTCTCAAGAATAGATCACATGCTGGGGCACAAGGCCAGCCTGAGTAAATTCAAACACATAGATATTATCCAGACGTCTTTCTCAGACCACCATGCCATAAAGCTGGAGATTAATAGGAGGGCACCCAGAAAAGCAAGGGTCACCAATTGGAGAATAAACAACGATCTCCTGCGACATGAATGGGTTAAGGTCCAGATCAGAGAGGATATCAGGAAATTTCTAGAAACTAATGAGAACGAGCATACAACATATCAAAACTTATGGGACACTGCAAAGGCAGTCATCAGAGGTAGCTTGATATCACTGAATGCATACATGAAAAAAGAAGAAAGGCGTATGACAGATATGTTAACACAAAACCTCCAACAACTAGAACAGAGTCAACAGAACTACCCCTCCAATAGCAAGAGAAAAGAAATAATAAAAATCAGGGCGGAGTTAAACCAGTGGGAAGACAAAAGAACAATGCAAAGGATTAACGCAACTAGAAGCTGGTTTTATGAACGAATTAATAAAATTGACACTCCCCTGGCAAAGCTTACCAAAGATAGAAAGGAACAATCATCAATAGCCAGGATAAGAGATGAATCGGGGGCAATAACAACAGACCCCAATGAGATAAAAAGGATAATCACAAAGTACTATGAAGGTTTGTATTCTAATGAATTCAGAAACCTGGAAGACATGGATAAATATTTAGAAAAACAATCTATCCCTAGATTATCTGAGACAGAGATCAAGAACCTCAACAAACCCATAGCGAAGGAAGAAATAGAGAGTGTCATCAAAAACCTACCAAGGAAAAAGGCCCCAGGGCCAGATGGCTACACAGCAGAATTTTACCAAACATTCAGGGAAGAGCTGACACCGATCCTCCACAAAGTATTCCAGAACATAGAAAAGAACGGCAAGCTCCCAAACTCATTTTACGAAGCCAGCATTACTTTGATACCCAAACAGGGAAAAGACCCCACAAGTGTAGAGAATTATAGACCAATATCTCTAATGAACATAGATGCAAAAATCCTTAACAAAATATTGGCCAATAGAATACAAAGGAACATCAAACATATCATTCATCACGACCAAGTAGGATTCATCCCAGCGATGCAGGGATGGTTTAACACCCGAAAATCCATCAATATCATACACCACTTTGAGAAGAAAAAGGATAAAAACCATATGATAATATCCATAGATGCAGAAAAAGCATTTGACAACATCCAGCATCCATTCCTAATCAAAACACTCATGAAGATAGGATTGGAAGGTAAGTTCCTCAAGCTCATACAAGCTATCTATGAAAGACCAACAGCCAACATCATAGTCAATGGAGAAAAGACAAGAACAATACCACTGAAAAAGGGTACAAGACAAGGATGCCCCCTGTCCCCTCTTCTATTCAATATCGTTTTGGAGGTTCTGGCTAACAACATAAGACAGCGGAAGGACATCAAAGGGATCCAGTTGGGAGAGGAGGAGGTGAAACTATCGTTATTTGCAGATGACATGATCCTATACATTGAAGACCCCCAAAACTCCACAGTTGGAATACTTACAGCAATAGAGGAATACGGAAGGGTAGCAGGATACAAGATCAATAAACAGAAGTCGGTAGGGTTTCTATACACATCGGACAGGGCCATGGAAGAGGCGATTAAGAGGGAAGTACCCTTCACAGTAGCCAAGAACAAACTGAAATACCTAGGAATATACTTAACAAAAAATACTAAAGACCTATATAAGCATAATTATAAAACCCTATTACAGGAAACCAAAAGTGACCTTCACAAATGGATGAAGCTCCCCTGCTCATGGTTAGGTAGGCTGAACATAGTAAAGATGACAGTTCTTCCTAAAGCACTCTACAAGTTCAATGCTATACCAATCCAATTACCATCAACCTTCTTCAAAGAATTGGAAAAACTGACCACCAACTTCATATGGAGAGGGAAGAAACCCAGAATTAGCAGAGAACTCCTCAAGAAGAAGGACACAATTGGAGGACTCGCCCTGCCTGATTTTAATGCCTACTACACAGCTACAGTGGTCAAAACAGCATGGTACTGGCACAATGATAGACACTCAGACCAGTGGAAAAGAATAGAAAGCCCAGGAGTAAAATCATCAGCATATAGACAACTGATCTTCGACAAGGGTCCCAAAAACGTCAAGTGGGAAGCAGATGCCCTCTTTAATAAGTGGTGCTGGAAACAATGGATATCCACATGTAGAAAGTTGAAACAAGACGTCTACCTCACCCCATGCACAAGAATACACTCAAGGTGGATCACAGATCTAGAAGTCAAACCCCAAACCATCAGGACCATTAAGGAAGGAATCGGGACTAATCTCAGAGCACTGGCCCAGGGAGCACATAGGCTCACTGCAACAGGGAAGGGGACACACACAGGTGATCTGGAAATCGACAAATGGGATCTAATAAGAATAAAACACCTGTGCACCTCGAAAGACTTTGCCAAGAGGGTGACAAGGCAACCCACAGACTGGGAGAAGATTTTTAGTAATGACACGTCAGACAAAGGGCTCATTACTAAAATCTACAACACCATCATGACCTGCAAAAAGAGGAAAACAGTTAACCCCCTAAGGAAGTGGGCAAAAGAAATGAGAAGAACTTTCACTAGAGAGGAGATCAATATGGCCAATAAATATATGAGAAAGTGCTCGAAGTCCCTTGCCATAAGAGAAATGCAAATCAAAACAACCATGAGATACCACCTAACACCCCTGAGGCTAGCCCAGATCAGTAAATCAGAGAGCAACAAGTGTTGGAGGGGCTGTGGTGAAATAGGAACCCTCCTCCACTGCTGGTGGTCGTGCAGATTTGTACAGACACTGTGGAAAGCAATCTGGCGATACCTAAAGAAAATGGAAATTGATCTACCTTACGACCCAGCCATCCCTCTACTGGGCATATACCCGGTTGAAGCAGCAAATAAAACACGACCAGTCATATGCGCTCCAATGTTTATTGCGGCACAATTCACAATAGCAAAGACTTGGAAACAGCCTAAGTTTCCATCGATAGACGAGTGGATTAGCAAACTTTGGCACATACACACAATGGAGTATTATGCAGCACTGAAAAGCACCGATGAGCACATGAAACATGTTATTTCATGGGAAGAGCTGGAAGGAATTATGCTAAGCGAGGTAAGCCAGTCCCAAAGGGACAGGTACAACATGAGTCCCCTGAGGTAAGTACAATCAGCATGACAGAAATGGGGCATTAATCCACCCAAGGGGAGGGTATTGTTTATATCTCCACAGGGAAAGTGGGACCAGACTTCAACCCAGTGTCGCAAGGTGTGAATGCATTATCCCGGCGTGGAGGACGGAACCGGTGGAGAGGTCTGGGAGGCAGGCCCCAGCACCATAAATTAAGTGGATTCCTGCCCCTCCCCCGAAAAGAACTTGTTCCAAAGGACGACATTGACCCTGCAGCTATGGGAGATGGACATATTTGATCAGAGCACACGGGAGCAGATGAAGGGGCAGGAGGAGAGAGTGGAGCACAGCCTGGCCCACCAGGCCGTGAGGATGATGTTCCTGAGTAGAGCAGCCAGTCCACAGAGAGAACAACATTGCTGGCCCTACTATGAGACATGATGCCCCTCAGTGACTAAGGGCGATACAGGGGACAGAACCGGAGACACAGTGTGGGAATTGCACCTGACCTGATCCCACCACACCGAGGCAATGCACTGGGGGAGTGCAGCGGAACAGCAAGGGAATGGAGTGGCAAGGTCCCCAGGGAATGCTGAAAGTGGACTTTGGGGTCAGGGCGTGGTGCCCCAACAGACTGGACTGGAAAACGCTCCTAAGGGCCAGCAAAGATCCCTGAACTAACTACAAGCTTTTCTCTTGCGAACTGTTTTGTTCTGTTCTTTTTCAGTGGTTTGTTTTGGTTGTTTTGTTGTCTGGTTATATACTGTTGCTTTGTGTTCCTCTGTCTAGTTTTCGTGCATGTTAGTGACTCCACAGGTCTGTCTGAATAGGACAGGCTGGATGAACTATCTGGAGGAAAAACAACGGGACCGACAGTTCCGGGGGGACTTGGGGTGGGGGGTAGGGGGGGTAAGGAAGTGGTGTTAACAAACCCAGGGACAAGTGAAAAACATGGGACCCCAAAGGGTAGAGAAGGGGGAGTGGCAGGCCTGGTGGGAAATGATCAAGGGTAAGGTTGCTTAGAGAAGAGGTATACTCTAGCCCAGGTGGCAATGAAGCATGGTAGTAGGGCAGGAGGAAGGTCAAGGGAGATGGAGGAAAGAGCTAGAAGTCAAAGGGCATTCATGGAGGTCTAGACAACGACATGTACATGCAAATATATATAGGAGGTTGGGGAAATAGATCTTTGTGTCTATATTTATAGGTCAAGTATTAAGGTGGCAGAAGGACCTTGGGCCTCTACTCAAACACTCCCTCTATGCATGAATACCTTCTTTTATTAAATTGGAACTCTATGATGCTCACTCTCCCGACACAACAGCTGGAGCCACCATGGGTGAACAAGTAAATGTGGTGAAGAAAGCTGATGGTGCCCGGCTATCAAAAGAGATAGTGACTGGGGTCTTAAAGGCTTGAAGATAAACAAGCGGCCATCTAGCTCAGAAGCAACAAAGTCCACATGGAAGAACACACCAGCCTGTGTGATCGAGTGGTCCCAAAGGGATCAGTTACCAGGCATCAAAGAACAAAAAATCATATCATTGACTGCACACCTCCATGATAGGATCGCTGAAGACAAATGGGTGCATAAGCGAATGTGGTGAAGAAAGCTGATGGTGCCCGGCTATCAAAAGAGATAGTGTCTGGGGTCTTAAAGGCTTGAAGGTGAACAAGCGGCCATCTCGCTCAGAAACAAATAAGCCCACATGGAAGAAGCACACCGGCCAGTGCGATCACGAGGTGCCCAAGGGACCAGATATAAGGCATCATGCAAAAAAAAAAAAAAGATATAAGTGTGTGTATTTATGTGTATTTATGTGTATATGTATATATGTATGTGTATATATATATTATATTAAATGAAGGGGGAAGTGCAGAGTGGAGACCCAAGGCCCAAGTGTCAGCCAATGGAGATCACCTCACAGAGGGGCTTAGGAGAGGAGATGGGTTAATTAGGGTGTGAGGTAGTATCGATGAAGAACACAGCTTTCCCCCAGATCCTGGATGCTTCCTCCCCCCAACTACCATGATCCGAATTCTACCTTGCAGGGTTGGATAGGACAGAGGCTGTACACTGGTACATAGGAGGGTTGGAGATACAGGGAATCCAGGGTGGATGATACCTCCAGGACCAAGGGCGTGAGGGACGATGCTGGGAGAGTGGAGGGTGAGTGGGTTGGAAAGGGGGAACTGATTACAAGGAGCCACATGTGACCTCTTCCCTGGGAGAGGGACAGCAGAGAAGGGGGGAAGGGAGACCCCGAATAGGGCAAGATATGACAAAATAACGAGGTATAAATTACCAAGGGCATATGAGGGAGGGGGGAAAAGGGAGGGAGGGGGGAAAAAAAAAAAAAAAAGGAGGACCTGATGCAAGGGGCTTAGGTGAAGAGCAAATGCCTTGAGAGTGATTGGGACAGGGAGTGTATGGGTGTGCTTTGTACAATTGATGTATGTATATGTATGGATTGTGGTAAGAGTTGTTGGAGTCCCTAATAAAATGTAAAAGAAGAAAAAAAAAATGTAAAAAAAAAATATATTAAAAAAAAAAAAAAAGAATTATGACAATTTTGTGCTTGGCGTTATAGGGCTAGAGCAGCTTGTTTGAAAAACCAGGAGAAAGGCAAAGGGAATGGAGGGGATAAGGGAAACTTTTGGCTCCCGGGACCAGGCAGGGCTAACTCCCAGGCCTCTTCACCCAGCTCCCTAGGCAGCGCCCTTCCACATGTTTGGACTGGTGGGTGCCATCTTGGCCATGGTCACAGACCCTGTTACCTCTCGGCTACAATGGCGACTGTGTAGGATCTCTGGGAAAAGCTGAAACAGCTTTGACAAGAGTGAAGCCATTTGGGGCTGACAGAAGCCACCATGAAAAGAAAATAAAGTAGCTAGGAAGTGTAAATGAACTAGCTGATATTGGGGAGGTAGGCTGTGCAGACGTCGCCCAAGGGAATGTCATGAAGGAAATGGGTGTTCAGAAGGCTTGCGAGAACGACCAGAGCAGTTTTGGTTCAACTAAGAATGGCTAACCCTAATACCCCGCTTCTCACTCGCCTAGTCCTGAGGAAGTATCCATGTACCTACTATACAAAACAGTGACATTGGAAAAATCAGTGCCTTGAAAAGCCCAGGAGAGGCAGACGAGCCACCACTAGAGGGAACGGGCCTAGTCCTCGCCTAGAAAAATCGAAGCTACAGACAATAATGCTCGAAGCTGAATAAAGGTGTCCAGGCTCTGTTTCACTTGACCCCAAAGAGCCCATGCTCACTCTCCATGTAGGGAGCCAGCCAGTAAATTTCTAGGTGGACAAAGGGGTCACCTTCTTGGTTTCAGAAAAGACTACAGGTGCCTTGTCAAAAGGAAAGGCTTTCATTACAGGGGCCCCAGGGCAGACCCAAGCACACCCATGGACAACGGCCAGAATAACAGATTTAGCACAAGAGACAGTTAGTTACACACACTCTCCTTCCTGGTAATGCCTCAATGCCCCTTTCCCCTAATTGATCGTGACTTATTATGAAAAATGGCAGCCATAATTACTTTCTCATCTGCTACAACCACCTTAACCCTTGAACTTGAAAAGCCAAAAGTTTTGCTCACCGCTCCAATGTCAGAGTGATATGTGTTTTATCAAGGAGCAGAAGAGACCTGCTCAAAGGAACTTCTTGATAAATCGCTAAAAGATATTCCTTTTGTTTGGGCAGAGAACAACCTGCCAGACCTTTCTGAACTTCAGGTGCCTGGGGTCGTACAACTTCTGAGCTCAGCTACACCGGTGTGTCAAGCTAACCCTACTCCCTGGATAGCAAAAGTGGGTATTTCTGTTCCCATTTGCAGACTAAAGAGGACAGGCATTTGGGTCCTCTGCAAGTCCACATGGAATGCTCCCCTGCTGCCCATGCAGAAGCCGGGAACTGAGGACTTCCAACCGGTGCAGGATCTCAGAGAGGCAAATGAGAGGATAGAAACGGGCCACCCCACGTGCCAAACCCCGAGACCCTCCTGAGTACTATCCCGTCAAACTGAATTTGTTATACTGTTTTGGACTTAAAGGATGCTTTGTTCTCCATACCCGTGTCCCCTGCACATCAACCCAGTGAAGACTTACAGGGACACAAGGAGGAACACCCCCAAACCCCCTTGTTCCAGTATGCAGATGACCTCCTCCTGGCCTCTGAAACCCTGGAGGAATGCCAACGGGCTACCAAGGACCTGATAATAGTCCTTGGCCCATTGGGGTACAGGGTATCTGCAAGAAAGGCTCAACTGTGTGTCCATAAAGCTGTATACCTAGGCTACCAACTGGAGGAGGGAAAACGGACCTTGTCCCCCAGCCGCACTGAGGCGATCCTCAAAATCCCAGTCCCTGAGACTAAGAGGCAGTTGCAAGAGTTTCTAGGAGCTGTGGGGTACTGTCCATTGTGGAATTTGGGATTTGCAAAAACAACGAAACCCCTATATGCAAGTACTGGGGAAAGGAAAAAGAACTTAAATGGACTGAAGTAGAACAACAAGCGTTTGAATCCTTTAAAAAGTCGCTCATATGGGCAACCTCTCTTGCCCTACTAGACAGAGTAAAGCCCTTCCAATTGTCTATGTGAGGCCAGAGGCACAGCAAAAGAAGTGCTAACTGAGAACTTGCGGCCATGGAAGAGACCTGTGGCCTATCTTTCAAAGAAACTGGACTCTGTAGCTGCAGGATGGCTGAGCTGCATGCGAGCTGAGGCTGCCACGGCCATCCTACTCATAGAAGCTAGGAAGCTTACACTGGGACAGGATATTGCTGTGGCAGGGGGACCTATGGTTGAACCACTCCTAACCAGTCCCCCGGACCGGTGGATCTCGAATGCCAGGACTATGCCACAAATCCCCAAGGTAGTGGCTGTGACCATGCCATCCCCAGTGTTACAGCCACAACCTACATACTCAGAAAATGATCTAAAGATAAGCCAAGAGCTGGCCTGCCAAAAAGACTGGGAGCATCCAGGGTGGCTGCTCCATCCTGATGGAAGAAGATTCATGCCAGAAGCTCTGGGAGAGATCTGATTCAAGGACTACATGAAGGTATGCATTTGGGATCCTCTCTAAACTGTCTCAGTTGCTTCTCAGGCACTTTTACATACCCAGGCTTGGACACTGGGTGGCAGATGTCACCCACCGTTGATTGCACTGTGCTCGGGTAAACAACCCCAAAAAGAAAAGGAGCAACCCCAACCACGAGCTCGAGGTAGTAGTCCTGGAGAATTCTGGGAGGTGGACTTTATGTATATCAAACTTAGAAAGTATGGCTACCGATATTTGCTGGTGTTCGTAGACACCTGTTCTGGATGGGTGGAAGCCTTCCCAACAAAGAAGGAAACTGCTGCCACTGTGTGTAAATTATTAGTAACTAAAATTGTCCCTAGATTTGGCCTTCCCACCACCTTGGGGTCCAACAATGGCCCAACATTTATTGCTCAAATTACTAAAGTCTTAGCAATGCTTCTAAATATTAACTGGAAGCTCTTCAGGGCAAGTAGAAAAAATAAACAGAACCCTAAAGGAATTGTTCGTTAAGTTGCATTTAGGACCTTGCGAGAACTGGGTTGATCCTTACTTTACCTTTTGCCCTACTTCAAGTCTGAAGCACTCCCTATGTGAAAAGCATGTCCCCATTTGAATTTATGTTTGGCAGACCTTCCCCGAATCCTCCCAAGATTGAAGGAAGTAGAAATAATGGAAGTCACTAATCGTTCCCTCATCGAGTGCCTGCAGGCTGTGCAACAGGTGAGAGACAAATCATCTGCTCTGACACCTTCATTTTGGGCCTAACCAAGGGAAAGGGAACAGGCAGCCAACAACGTGCAACCAGGAAACTGGACATGGGTAAAGAAACACCAACCTGACACCTTAGAACCTAGGTGGACTGGCCCATACCAAGTGATACTTACAACACCAACTGCTGTTAAAATAGTGGGGAGGGGGCCGTGGATTCATCAGTCATAAGTAAAAAAAAAAAAAAGCCCACCCTGAGCATATCCTGAAAAGATGGACACCCAGAAAGACGGAAAATCCCTCAAAATTAAGGCTTTACAGAACTTAATTGTTTTTCTCCGAGTATTGCTGACAGCACCCAGTGTTTCCCCCAAGCAGAAACACATCTGTGGACTGCTATTCTAACCTCCAGCAGTGAATATGTAACCTCTTATACTGGGTATGACCCCCTGTTTTCATTTTGATTTGTTTGATTTGCTAGGAAAGAATTGGCATTCTGGATCCTTTAAAGGTAAAGGGCACAATGGGACCTATACTGGAATCCCGTCCTATGGGTGCGGAATACCCTCTATAGAAAGAAGGCTCCAAACAAACCATGTCTATATATGCCCGGCTCATGGACTCCCTAACTGCCAAGGGGAGGGACATTATCATTGTGCAGCTTGGGGTTGTGAAACTATCATTTTCAGGGTGGAAACTTGTTAAAGATGACCCTATTATTTTTACAAGAATGAGACTCACGTTGGAAGGGTTTGATCCCACTACGTGTATGGTTTCCAAATGTAACCCAATAAGAATTGGATTCAAGCGTTATTGGGTTCCCTGGGAAAACATGGGGAATTCAACATTATGTAAATGATAGAGATCCCGGGAAAACCTTTTCTATCCAGCAAAGTAAAATATGGCAACCTGCCATCCGTACAAAGGCCCAAACCTCGGGATAAATCCTGAAGAGCCACAGCTGGTGTCATTAAGATTCCTTTGCCGCACCCTCCAGACTCTCCAGTAACTTTCCCGTTCACTGCCAGCCCAACTCACAGGGCCCTTCTCATTCAGGAGCCACCTCAAGGTTCTGTGTTTGATTCTCGGGATGCTGTATTCCAATTTATGAACTCAGATCCTCACCTCACAGCTGATTGTTGGCTTTGTCTGAACCCTGCTTCCCCTTACTATGTAGGCACAGGTACAAATAGCACTATTGGTACAGAGTGTAATCCAATTAGAAATGTTAGTAAAAAGGATTACACAAAGCGGCAGTCTATAGGTGATGTTAGTATGGACTCAAGTCTAAGCTCCCTTTAAAAGATTTGCAAGGGCAAGGACTGTGTTTTTATTCATCTAAGTATCCCTTTAATATATCAAGATATCGAGATTTTTGCCTTCAAGCTGTTCCCATTGAACCAAATGTTGATCCTAATTTGTTATCTGCTCCAATGAGTACTTGCTTTACTTGTTCCACAGGACGAACACCCTGTCTCTTTTCCCCAGTATTAGTAGCAGACCCGGGTATTTGTGTACTAGTGCATGTTAGTCCTCAAGTGTACCTGTGTTCTGGTGAAGGAGGTGTAGGGATAACTTTGGAATTTCCGGATGAGTTCAAAGAGCCCCAGTATTGGTCCCACTGGTAACAGGGCTTGGGATTATGGGATTAGCTGCAGTCGGGTCAGTTGCTTTAATACAAGGAAACTTAAACTATCAGATTCTTAGTCAGCAAATTGCTTTAGATCTACAGGGATTAAAAAAAACCTGTCTCCCATTTAGAAAGATCCCTAGACTCCCTTGTGGCAGTTGTGTTGCAAACCCGCCGAGGGCTTGACTTGCTCTTTTGGAAACAAGGAATGCTGTGCACAGCATTGGGAGAAACTAATTCTATGCAAAGCATTCGGGAATCAATAAAGATAGATGAGCCCGGGTTAGGAAAGGATTAGAACAAAGAGTCAAGAAAAGAAATGGAGGAACCAATTGGTTTGAAAAGCTACTTAATTGGTCAGCCTGGCTAACTACCCTATGAACGGCCCTAGCCGGCCCCTAATCCTCCTCCTGCTAAGCCTCACATTTGGCCCAGTCATAACCAATAAGCTAGTGGCATTCCTTACACAGAAAGTACAAGCCACAAAACTCTTAGTGCTGAGCCCACCATACACTGGGCTGGCTACCGAAGATTCAATGATTTGAACTTGGCTAAGAACAGGAGAGAATATAGCAGCTCTGGGCAAAGCTTAAATAGCCTTGACAAGAGAAGTCATTTTGAGCTTTCAGAAGCCATTATGAATGGTAAATAAACTAGCTATGAACTGCCAATGAACTAGCTGATACTGGGGAGTTAGGCTGTGCAGACGTAGCCCAAGGGAACGTACAGAAGGAAATGGATGTTCAGAAGGCTTGTGAGAAGGACCAGAGCAGTTTTGGTTCAACTAAGAATGGCTAACCACAATACCCCGCTCCTGAGCTCTGCCTGCTTGCACACCTGCACATTGCAAAAGTATAAAAACCTTTGGAAAATTAGACTGGGGGGCCGCTCAGTCTCCCCTCAAGAGAGCTGATGGTCTGGTCCCTGTGCAGGAAATGAAACTTGTTCTGCTGAACTTTCCGGCAGTCTGGGCGGTTTGCTGTCTGGGAATGGAGTGTAGCTACAACAGACACAGGTGGTGCCATTCTGCCTGAGAGTGGAGTCACGTGGCTGGGAAAATGGAGGCCGCAGGTTGCGGCCTAGCCGAAAGCCAGCCTGGAGCCGGCCACCCAGCCAGAGTCCTGCCCAAACCAACAGGGGTGGACGCAGGCGCCCCCAGGCCTGCTGCTTGCCGGAGCCGCGGCACAACACTGTGTCCCAGTCTTGGCACAACAGACTCCATTTTGAGTCCTGCACCTCCATCTTAGCTCTCAAGGCTGAACCCTAACCGACCTCCCCTCCCCTGCTCAACCCCAAATTCCTGGAACCAGCTCGTCCCAAAGCCAGAATGTTTTCTGAAGATAATGGTCACTCCATCCTTCCTTGACATATAGATAAGATTAACGACCTTCTCCCTTCTGAAGCACCTGTGTGTGCAGAACCTCACCAGCTATGATCCTCCCCAGCTGTGCCTGCCAACAGTGGGCATAAAAACGCCGCCAGGATTCTTTCCCCCGGCGCAGCTTCAATAGCTCAATATCCTGAGTTGCTGAACCCGCCCGCAAACTTCTCAATAAAGCCTGCTTCTAAAACTTCGTTAATTGGGTCTTTCATTCTGTTTTCACATCCAAATAGACCTTGTGTTTTGGTGCCAAAAACCCGGGATAGGTGTGCGGCTCCCCACTTCTTTTGGGGTCCCCTAAGAGCCACCCAAATCTCCAGGACCTTTAGGCACGGCGCTTGCCTACGTTCAAAATCAGTCTATGGCTGCCCTGATGAGTCTCTCCCTCTCACTCAGACCTTGTGAAAGAAAATACTTGTTTTTCTCTCCCAAGTTGCCTGGCCCCAGTCCCAGCTTAACAACCACGCACATTGGCTTCCAACGGGCATTTTTGATTTCAACGTTCTACAGGACCTGGACAATTTCTGCAGGAGGACTGGTAAGGATTCTGAAGTCCCCTATGTGCAGGCTTTTTGGGACTTGCGTTCCCGCCCTGACCTCTGTAGCCATTGTTCCGCCCGCCAAATACGGTTAGCTCTATCTCCTCAGCAGAAAGAACCTGCCATTCAAATCCCAGAAGATCCAGCCAAGCTCCTCAGTGCGCCTCTTCCGCTGCTCTATCAGTCTACCCCGCCCGCTGCGCCATCCCATCGCTCTCTCCTGTCCTCACCGCTTGCCTTTCATACCCGCTTCCACAATCCTCCAGCTGCCCTTTGTCCATTAAGAGAGGTTGCAGGTGTATAGGGACTCATTCAAGTCCACGTCCCTTTTTCCTTAAAGGACCTGTCGCAGATAGAGACCCACCTGGGCTCTTTCTCAGCAGAGCCCTCTAAGTTTATTAAAGAATTTACCTACATTTCCCAAACGTATGATTTAACCTGGCATGGCATCCAAATGATCCTTGCTTCTACCCTTACTGCCGAGGAACGTACACAGAAAAAAACCACGCTATCGACCCTAATGTCCCCTTGGGGGCGCATGCCATCCCAATAGAGGACCCCAGTTGGAGTTACCAGCCCGGCCGGGCGTCTGATCTTCCTTATAGAAACCTCATGCTCAGGTACCTCATTAGAGGTCTGGAAACAGTCTCCAACAAGGTTGTCAACTATGAAAAACTGAGAGAAGTTACTGCTCTTTTTCTTAACCGCCTCCAGGAGGCACTCACAAAGTACACTCGTTTAGACCCAGGGTCTAAAAAGTGGGGCCTCTATTTTGGCCTCTCACTTCACCTTCCAGTCAGCCCCTGACATCAGAAAGAAAAGTTAAAGAAGGCTGAGGAGGGCCCTGAAACCCCTATGCAGGATCTGGTAAAAATGGCATTTAAAGTTTTCAACGCTTGGGAGGAGCCAGCTGAGGCCACTTGCCAGGTGAGGGTCCAACAGATGGTTAGCCTCCATTCCCAAGCCCTGGTAGCAGCCCTAAGGCCGGCAGGCAATCCCATCCATCGCCACGCTCCCCAGGGGAGCCGGCACCTACCGCCAGGAGCCTGCTTCAAATGTGGCCGGGTCGGCCACTGGGCAAAAGTTTGCCCCAATCCCAAGCCTCCTACCAAGCCTTGCCCGCAGTGCAAACAGCCAGGCCACTGGAAGTCGAACTGCCCGACCCTGGCTCTGCCACCGGCTCTGCAAAGCCGAGGTGCCGAGATCCTGGAAACTCCAGACACATAGCTGCAAGGTATGGAGCTGCTGGGGTTCATGGACTGAAGAGGCCCTGGCTCCTCGACTCCGGTAACCCTCGCCGAGCCCAGGGTTGTGCTCCAGGTAGCGGACTACCTTCTCCATTTCGCCCTCTCACTCAGGCCCTACTTCCCCTTCCCTCCCACTCTGCAGATCCTGTTACTGACTTAGCCCAACAACTTTCCCGCTCCTAGCTCAGTATGCTTTTTACCTCCCACTTACACTCCAACTTACACTGAACAGGAAAACACCCAGTATTGCTCTCTTCCTCAACAAAAATGGTGGGTACACAAATAGAACTTACTCATTCTCCCAAAGTTACAACAGGAAACAATCATCACCAATATTCACAATTCTCCACACATCGGGCCAAAAGCTCTCTACACGTTTCTAACCCCATATTTCACCCCACTGGACTATGGAGTACTATCAACACAGTACATGCAAAATGCAACATCGGTGCCCTCTCCAATAGCCAGAAAGCTCAACACCCTCATAAACAGCTCCACCAGATGTAAGGGCACCTACTGGGACAGGACTGGCAGATAAACGTTACCCACATGCCAAAGCATAAGCGGTTTAAGTATCTCCTCACTATGGTGAACACATTTTCAGGATGGATCAAAGTCTTTCCCACCTCCTCTGAGAGTGCAAGCATAGTCGCCACTCACCTTCTTCAAGACTTCATTACTCGTTTTGGCCAGCCTGATTCAATTCAGTCGGACAATGGTCCAGACTTCATATCTATGGTGCAGCAGGCAGTTTGCGCCTCACTGGGCATCTGCTGGAAACTCCACGCAGCCTACACCCCCAGTCTTCTGGTAAGGTTGAACGAGCTAACAGTCTCATAAAACAACAGCTCACCAAACTCTCCCTAGAACTGCAACTTTCTTGGCCTCAACTATTACCCTTTGCTCTTATACTCGCCTTGGCGCAGCCCCTCAGGAGCCGTCCGGCCTCAGTCCTTTCAAAATACTCTACAGACAACCTTTCCTTTTCTCGCCTCTTCCTGCAACCGATTGCCCTCTGCTAGCTTTTTACCTTCCATACTTGTGCTTGCTCCACAACCTTCTTAGACAACACGCCAACTCTGCCATCCCTGAACCCTCTCTGACCTCTGCTGATCACCAAAAACCAGTGCATCCTGGAGATGCTGTGTTAATTAAATCCCTTGCACCCAAACCCTTAGCACCCCGGTGGAAAGGCCCTTACACTGTCCCTTACCACTCCCTCAGCAATCAAGGTTCTTAGACTAGATTCCTGGGTACATTTGTCCCGAGTCCAGATGGCAGTAAACTCTGACCATGGCTCCCAGTGGTCTGCTCAGTCTACTGGTCCTATGTCTCTCTGCCTCACTCACCTCACCAAGCCAGCCAGCTAAACGTAGTATAATTTCCCCTTTTGCCTGGCGATTTTACTTGACTGAAAACTATACCAATTACGCCTGCACTAAGTGTTATGATTATTTGCTGGCCACCGCTAACTGCCCACCCACAGGGGGCAGAGCACCCATATACTTAAATTTCACTGATTTTAAAACGCTTCCTGTATGACCAGAAGGCAACTACCCAATGTGCAAAAAAGTGAATGCAGAAAAATGTAGGGTGTCCTTGGTCTTCCTGCCAGATACATTACCTTTCCCTTCGTCCCCAGGGATGATTCTACTACCATCAATCTAAATACACTCTCACAATCCCAGACCCCTGGGATAGCTGGTGGACGTCTCCGGTTCCAGGAGCCTAGTGCACCACTCGCCAAGAGAAATTTCTGGACGCCAAACTGTATGTATGGAGGTCGCTACTCCAGGTCCAATCCACCATCCACCGTAATATTCAGATCCAAGACCTTCAACTCACTAACTAAATTTCTAAACCTTCTGAGTCTCCCTTCTCCTGGCTCACCCTGCTACAGCAGGGACTGGCCATCGCCACTTTGCTGGACTAGGCAACCTCTCCACCTGCTTCATGTGTGCGGCCCTAGAACGCCCTCCTCTGGTAGCAGTACCAGGTCCTGCCCTGTCATTTTCATCCAACGTAAAGACCACAAAAGCCATAACCATCCCCAACGTCACTCTGTACATCCAACCGGAAAACACTCAAGTGCCCTTTTGCTACTCCAATCCATCGACACAGACATGTAATGTCACTCAAATCCCCTCCAAACCACTAACAGGGCCAGAAAAAATTTTCTTTTGGTGCAACCATACACTCACTATGCATATAAACATCAATTCTACCTCTACCCATCACTCTGGTTCCGCAGCTCCCTATATACACTCCGGCTGAGTTCCAGGACAAATACATCCAAGTATACAGTCGTCAAACTAAAAGAGCAGTTTTTCTCCCGATAGCAGTGAGAATCTCCTTCGCCTCAGCAGCAATTGCAGTAGGACTCAGCGGCGGAGCCCTTGGACACTATCATCACAGCAGATAAGTTTACCGCATGCTTCCAGCTGGCAGTCGATGCCTCTGCCAAGTCTCTAGCCTCCCTGCAAAGACAAATAACCTCTGTTGCCCAAGTTGCCTTGCAGAACCACCGCGCTTTACCTGCCTCTTCCTCCAGGAGGAAGGCTGTTATTATATCAATAAACTGGGGATTGTGGAAACTAGAGTCCAGATCCTCAACAAGCTAAACCGAGAGCTGCAAAACAACAGATTCAGAACAGATGGATCTTCCTCCTGGTGGAACTCTTCTCTGTACTCCTTCCTAGCCCCCATACTAGGACCCATAATTTTAGTTATAATTTTGCTCTTAATTGCTCCTTGTCTCATCCAGCTCCGGCAAAGTCGACTCCGCGAAATTACCCGTATAGCAGTTCACCAGCAATACCAACCTCTCCACCCTGTGCTAGGCCGCAACTGTCAGTACTCTGCCTGAAAAGCCCCTCCCCTTGCTTTTTACCCACTACCCACAGGAAGCAGTTACAGAAATGGTTACATCCCTTTTCCCTATAGGGCACAGTCTAAAATGTCCGGTCTTGGCACAACAGACTCCATTTTGAGTCCTGCACCTCCATCTTAGCTCTCAAGGCTGACCCCTAACCGACCTCCCCTCCCCTGCTCAACCCCAAATTCCTGGAACCAACTCGTCCCAAAGCCAGAATGTTTTCTGAAGATATGGTCACTCCACGCGTCCCTGACATATAGGTAAGATTAACAACCTTCTCCCTTCTGAAGCACCTGTGTGCGCAGATCCTCGCCAGCTTTGATCCTCCCCAGATGTGCCTGCCAGCAGTGGGCATAAAAACGCTGCCAGGATTTTTTCCCCCTGCGCGGCTTCAATAGCTCAATACCCTGAGTTGCTGAACCCGCCCGCAAGCTTCTCAATAAGGCCTGCTTCTAAAACTTCGTTAATTGCATCTTTGATTCCGTTTTCACGTCCAAATAAACCTTATACACTGAGCCTCAAGAAGGCTTTGGGAGTCAAAATCCTCCCAGCCTCCAGGCAGCAGCCTCCCAGCCCCCTCACAAATGCAGCCCGGGAAGGCAGGCGAGTTCCCGGGAAAGCAGGCACGTCAAGTCCCGCACACCAGCAAGAAACGGCACAAAGACGGACACCAGCAAGAAACGGCGCAAAGACGGACACCAGCAAGAAACGGCGCAAAGACGGACACCAGCAAGAAACGGCGCAAAGACGGACACCGTGAATTCAACCCAACAAATCTCCCGAGGGTGGTGAGGTAAAAGGAGCCCAGAGGGGCCCCCAATCCGTGAGACCAACATGGGAGAGCCCACTCCTGGGGCCGGCTTACCTCATAGCTCCGAATCACACAGCTCCACTTCTTTTCGACCTCTCCGGGGACAGGTGTGCCTCGGTCCTTAGCTCCACGCGAAAAACAGCTCACGCCGAGGCCTGGTTTGGGATCCCCGTGAGTTTTATGAGCGGTTAGGGAGGCGTGGTCGATGACGTGGGTCGACCCCATTGGCTGAATTGTTGAATTGAATTCACCTGGCCTAGGTGAGCCAATGCAGGTACAGCGCCCACCCAGGCATAGCTCCCCCTCCTGGCTGGAAACCTGAACTTCTGAGCATGCAGTGAGCCACTGCTTCATGAGCCGGTAGCTTGGACCTCTGAGCATGTGTAATAGGCCTGCCAGTCCCTATGCTAGCTCCCTAACAGGTTTTCCAGCCAAAGGTCTGCCTTCTGGAGCTGTTCTACAGAAAGCACTTAGTTCCTGACCCCTACGCATTCGGGGTAATGGATGCCCTCGCTTCCGTGCTTGCTTCTATGTCATTCTGGAATGGTCCTTGTTTCACAGGTCGGCGAGGTCAGGAATTCTGGGCTGGTTGGCTACCAAGCACAAAATAAATAGCCAACAGATTGAAATCTCAACCCCTATATTGGTTTATTATCGACCACACAAACTTGTCTTCTGGAACTTCCCTCCTAAATTTCTGAACCCTTGAACTCCTTGACACATGTACTTGGAAAGCAAGGATTCCAAACTCTGATCACCATATCTGACTGCTCCCCCAGTCCCTCTGCACTGTCAACCAGCAAAGTCGGGCCTCTCCATTTCTCAGAAGCTGCAGATTGTTACGTGACATCACCCTGTGTTTAAATGTTAGTGATTATGCCGTTTAAAAAACAAATGTGTGAGCCAACTGGGGGCAAACAAGACTCGTTTGAAACACCAGCTCTGTCTCCTCTAAGGGCCCGTGTACAACTGCGACAACACAACAGTGGGTCCTGCTGGGTCTCCATTAGCATCAGGGAGGAAGGTTATTTATTACAGGGAATCCTACCTTTGTCCCTTGGTGTTAATTGCAGACTCACTGGGTGACGGATTCACTTTGTCAAACTCCGTTTGGTATTGCTCCATCCCTCCATTATTCTCCCTAATGACAAAAATAATTAACACATTCATATAAAAGCACAGGATGAGGATAGCTTTAATTTATGCATCTAGTTCAGGGTCATCCCTCTTATCAATATGTGACAATCTAATGAGGCTTAATTAAAAAGTAGCAGTGAAGCAATTTAGGAAACTGAGGGATTGTCACGAGTCCTGGTTGTGACAGCATGTTTTGTGCACCATGGAAGATAACAGATTTGTCTTCTGTGGTATCTCATATCCATCATCCCCAAACTACCTGCTCTTAGGGGTAGAGAGAGCGAGCTTGTCTTTGAAAAAAGTGCCTGGGTTTGGTAGCTGCTCACAGGATGGCAGGTGTAATGTATTATGAGAACTTAACAAGGCTCTGAGAAGATGGCTATTGGAAGGTCTGGCTGGAGGGCAAGGTCATGGCCCTGAAGGATTCAGGATCCAGAAGTCAAGTCAGAACTGGATGCCAGAGACTTTCTCAATCCAGCCCTCTTTGCCCCTCCCCTAAGGCCAATACATTTCTAAGGGTTATGGATTCTACTTCAGAATCTTTCTCAAACCCAGGGCCCTCTTCACCATTATTGTCTAGACCTGGTCACCTCTTGCCTTATAAATAAAAATATGGGTTTATTGTAAGTCTGGGTCTGTTAGGTTTCTCGGGTGGGAAATGTCTCGGTCCTTGGCTACACACTGGAAAGAAATTCACACCAAAGCCTGGTTGGTAATCCGAGTGGGTTTATATACATGAGAGAAGAAGGTTCCGGCGTTACACTAAACTGAACACGGGCACCCTTATGACACTGCACACTCAGCCCTGCTGAGTGGAAGGCAGAGAAGCAGCTGAAGGGAAGGGGCGGCGGTCTCCAGATTCCAGCCTTTTAAGGGTTTTCAGCTGGGAGGCGTCAATTAAGCTCTCCTGGCTTGGGCTTAGCCCGCATTGGCTTCCAACCTCCTGTAGGGGGCCCCCTAAGCATGGAGAGGAACAACCCCTTGTCTTGCTACCTAACCGGTCTACATTCCTGCATGGCTACTTTGAGATGGAACTAGCCCCTTTAGACAGCCTGAGGGGTTCACCAGGAGACACGGGCCCCAGTGTTCCCTGTGACCACCTTAAACCTTAAACTACTGTTGGAGTTTATATTACCTGTGTGGGTCTGTGGGCATGGGACGTTTCCATGCCAGAGACCTGAAATTACACAAATAGGCATCCAGAACAGAACTCATACAGGCTCTAATAAGATGCTCGGATGCTTCTCGCTAGGATGAGAATTTAACGAAGTGTGTGAGCAGTTCAGATCTTGTAAGGGAGAACAGGTCAGTAGGGTATCCAGAGAAGAGAGCAAAGGTCAGGGGAAAGGGAGGGGGCCCACAGACATCTGTGCTCTGTGTTTGGCCACAAGACAAGAAACCGGGTCTCCTTGCAAAAGAAAGCAGAACAGCAAGTCCCTCAGAACTACGACATATTTAAACATGACCTATACAACACTCGGCTCTAGGAGGCGCCTTGGAAAACCATAAAAGCCCTAAAAGAGGGGCAAGGAGGAAGCCCAAGTCTTTGATTTTCCCTGCTGTGCTTTCAGTGTTGAAATGTCTGTGCACGGAGCCTTTGAAATTTCAGAATCAGAGAGTGGATTCACAAGCCAAGCTCCTGCTTTATTCTTCAATGCATTTGGGCCCAGCTTCTCCTTGGTGAGACATGTAACAGAAATTCTGGACTTAGGAGCCACTTGGTCCTTGGACACTAGGAGATTTCAGTGGAATCTGAAACAGGGCTCTAACCACCAGCTGGACCGGCCTAGGAAGCCCAAGTATTCATTCTCCCAAACACCAACCTCCCGTTGCTCTTCATCTGCCTGCACCTTGTTCAGCTTTAGTTGTCCGTGGAAGCGTTTGGCACCCATCTGATGCTTCGGAACCCAGAAAGGAGGAAAGGTAAAACTGGGATTCAAATGAAACAGACTTAAGCAGGACCATAGCCAAGATGTGCCCAGGGCTCCTCGCAGCATTTGTCACCTTCATTTCCCTCTTCGGACTCAGACGTGGCAAGGTTCAGAAACAAGCTTTACCAGAAAGAACAGCTGTGAACCCAGCCTGCTTCCAAGTGAGAAAAAGCCCTTTACACATGAGTTCCTGAGGTCAGCCCAGCCCTGTGCGTCCCCACCCCTCCCAGAGTCCCTGGCTCTCTGGCGAAGCATTAAAGCAAGTGGAAGCAGAGATTTGCTCAGAATAAAAAAATCGTTTTTCACAATAGCACGGCACGTTCTGGATGGCAATCACGGCTGCACAAACCATATCCGTCCTCCAGCCATAATGTTGGCGCCTCAGTGACCATGCACATACATTGTGTGGCGAGACTCAGAGCCTATTCCATTTGTGGTCAATTGTTTCCTCCCTCTCCATACTTTGCACTTAGGAGACATGCTCTCTGGAGGTGGTTGAGGCTTGTCTTGTCACCAATAATCATCTCCTACACCTTCCTTTACAGTCACTAATTTGATGTGCTCACTCAAAGAAATGCCAATAATATGAGGTTTCAGAGGAGAGCTCCTAGAGCTCCCCCAGACAACAAGGAGGCCGAGTGTCACCGTCATTATCCTGAGCTGGGAGGGGGCACTAGTGTTCTGGAAGCTGGGGATCCGTCACTGCCTGCCCGCCGCACAGACAGAGCAGGTGCTGGTTATAATTGCTTCTAGACGTCCTGCCATGCTGAGTTGAAAGTCAAACCCGTAAACGCTGCCCGACTACAATAACACTGGAGTACACAGACATTTCTGCATCATTGCTGGGTGAAAATATACTGAGTGGAGTTGGATGAGATGGCAGCAAGTGCCTAAGGAGGGGATGCTGTGGGAATACCAACAAGAGACTGTCAGTCGCCGTTTCCTCCTCTCTTCTGCTTTTTCCCCCCTTTCTTTCAGGCCCAAAGGACATGACAAATATGTAAGGAAACAAATTTGTTCATTTTTAGAGGAGTCTCCCACCCCACCCCACCCCACCCCACCCCACCCCCATCCAACTCTGGCCTCCTTTGAGCAAGCCAGTAGAACTTTTTTTTTTTTTAAACCTGGCTTCTACTATGGCAATTTCCGGAGTTGCTATGTGGCTGTGTTTAAAAGTCGCCTTTGGGATCCAGAGCACAATCCTTGTCACAAAGGCATTCTCCCAGTCCCAAATAGCAATGCGACCTCCTTTCAGAAGGTTGTTCTTGTTTCTGTAGACCCAGAAAGGAGTTCAAGCTGTTGATCTTGACCGTGGTTGTCAAGTCAGCCTCTCATGGGCACCTCATGGGAAGCGGAGCAAACTATGCCAGTCTGTGCTATCACCAGGGCTGGGAAGGGAAGCCAACCGTGGAGGGCCATAGGTCGATGTGTGGATGGAGATAATCAGGTCTTTCGTCCTTATTCTATTTCAGTCTGGAAACATCACTGAAGCCTGCTCAGTGTCATAGCAACACACAAACTTTCACTGACAGTCTGGGGCACATTGGCTGCAAATCGAACCCGGGTCTTCCCGGTGAAAGACGATGAGAGATCTACCACTGAAGCACCGTGACCCTCACCTCAAACCAGGGCAGTCATTTCCCACAGATCTACCAGAGTTCAAACCAGACCACAATGCGTGATGACTGAGATTGCCACCAGAATCTGATACTGATGCAGAAAAAAACCTAACTACCATTTTATTGACTCCCACTCATACCGGCCCAATAGGACAAAGAACTGCCCCTTTGGGGTTTTGAGACTTTAAATCCTTACAGTAGCGGTTCTCAACCTGTGGGTCGCGACCCCTCTGGGGATCAAATAACCCTTTCACAGGGGTCAACCAATTCATAACAATAGCAAAATTACAGTTATGAAGTAGCAATGAAAATAATTTTATGGTTGCAGGTGACCACAACATGAACTGTATTAAAGGGTGGTGGGGGCATTATGAAGGTTGAGAACCACTGCCTTACAGAAATAGACAATCTCATATTTCTCCCACGGACGGGCTAGTCAGTTCAAACCCCCGACCTTGCGATTAGCAGCTTAATGCACAGTCCACTACACCACCTGGGCTCCTAATGCTATAATAAGAGATACTATTGTTAGATCTCTCCTGGGAGAGATATACCTCAGGCCTTGGCTTCGCGCGAGAAAGAATTCAATTCGAAGCCTGGATTGTGATCCAAGTGGGTTTTTTGAGAGAAGAAGTTTCAGGTTTACACAGGCACCTCGGGGCCCCTCACGGGGCACAGCCTACCTAGAAGCTGCTAGAGAGAAAGTCACTCAGTGGGCTCCGGGATCCTGCCTTTTTTTCTTTTTAAAAAAATCGTTTTATTAGGGGCTCATACAACTCTTATCACAATCCATATATACATCAATTGTGTAAAGCACATTTGTACATTCATTGCCCTCATTATTCTCAAAACATTTGGTCTCCACTTAAGCCCCTGGCATCAAGTCCTCATTTTTCCCCTCCCTCCCCGCTCCCCCATCCCTCAAGAAACCTTGATAATTTGTGAGTGGTGATACTGAGAGGGTTGTGGGAGGGTGGATTGGAAAGAGGGAACTGATTACAAGTATCTACATGTGACCTCCTCTCTGGGGGACAGACAACAGAAAAGTGGGTGAAGGGAGACATCGGAGCGGTCAAGATCCTGCCTTTTCAATTCCTCCATAGGGAGGCATGGTTGACGGTCATGGTCAACCCCAATGGCTGGATTGAATTCACCTTGCCCAGATGGGCCAATCCAGGTGTAATGCCCACCTAGGTGTACCACCCCTTCCTGGCCGGAAGTTTGAACCTGAGCATATGTAATGGATGACCCAGTCCCTATGCTAAACCACCTAATAGTATTTGCAAGATGCCAAGCACCGTTCTAAGCTTTTTGTGTATAATAATTCAATTATTCCACTTAACAAGCCTATGTGTGGACTCTATTTGGCCTCCTTTTACAGATGAAAAATCAGTGGCACAGGATGATAAAGTCATGAGCCTAGGACCACACAGTGAGGAAGTGGGAAGGAGAGATTTGGACCCAGGCTGCAGAGCCCATGCCTTCGGTGCCTACAGCTGCCATGTAGGACACAGAAAAGCATGGAGCAGACTCGGCGTAAGACATTAGGGAGTTGGGAGGACTGTAGCATGGATGTATGTGCTATGACTTCATGAGAGTAGCTGCTACTCAGATCCAGAAGAGAATACAAGCCTTTTGCAAAAATTATTTTTGCCAAGAGAGGGTGGAAAACTGCATCTTGTGCGAAATCCCCCCAACCTGCACATGTGCATAGCTATTTCAGAAGGTTCCAAACAATGTGTGCTGTGCGGCAAACCAAACTGAGCTCAGGGGGAGCTGGTCTGTGGGTTATGTTAGCCAGAAAGTGAGCAGTTTGAACTCACCAGCCACCACTCCAAGGGAGAAAGAGGAGGCTTTCTGCTCCCATGGACTTACAGCCTTCGAAGAGGCAGGGAGCATTTCCATGCGTCCTATGATTAGGATCTCAGAGGGTGAGGGTGGAGTTGGTTGAGACCTGTCTTCAGGGCATTTCCCAGAAGGGCTTCCTGCAGTGGCTCTGCCTTCAGGAATGTCTGATGACCTTGAGGGCAGCAAAGTCCTAAACACACTCGGGCAGTGGTTCTCAACCTTCCTAATACAGGTCCTCTTGTTGTGGTGATGCCCCCCTCCCCCAACCATTAAATGATTTTCTTGCTACTTCATCACTGTAATTTTGCTACAGTTATGAATTGGGTGAGCCCTGTGAAAGGGTCATATGACTCCCAAAGGGGTCGCAACCCACAGGTTGAGAACCACTGCACTAAGGGTTCCCCTCCCAGACAGCCCTACCAGTGTCTGGTGTGCATAGTTCTGTGAGGTGAGAGAAATGGACTTAGTGTCTGCTTCTGGTGACAGTTGATGTGGGTGGGCTTTCTCCCTATGTCAAATCCCTCTCAAGCCATTTGTCACCACAACAGAGGGAGCCATGCACAAAAAAGCAAGAAGAGGATGCAGCACAGCAAAACAGCAAGCAGAACAAAGATTGAATAAGCACAATTCACTTCAATCATGAATCGGGTGCCCTTGAGATGTGAGGAAGACCCCAGTCTAGTGACATTAGATCAGGTTTAGGGATTGAGTGAAGCGACCCCTCTTGGCTCCCCTCAGCCCCTATTTTGCTTTCCCACTGACCCTGACCCTTGCATCGTGATTGGTCCTTATTCCAGCATGATGGTTGGTTTCATAACCACGGCATATGGGAATGTGTTAGTCGATAGGTTATACAGGCACAGCCTCTGGAATGGGTAAGTGAGGAGGCGATTTGGGCTCGCTCATGCAGACCTCTAGTTGTCCTTGACATGCCTGGTAGAATGGATCATGTGAAGTGATTTGAGATCGGCGTTGAGATCTGATAGGTCATGCAGACTTCTAGCTGTTCCTGGCAGTACCCTATTTTAAGGAAACAGAATGTTTGGCGTTTAAGTCGTATTTGAGCTTAAATTTTGAGCAATAGGCTGTGGCTCACAGTGAGAGTCTATGTGGAGACCCTACATCCATTTTGAGGGGCCACAGATTCAGCCACCATTGAGTTCTTTCTTACTGCTGACTGGCAGTGGAAAGCTTGTCCCTCAGGCAGTGTGCTTGCATCCACTCCCCGGGCCACACTCAACGATATACGGTAGTGTGCATATCCCAATGAAGGTCCCGCTCATGCTCTCACAGGCCCTCCTGAAACTCCATGAATTGATCTGTCTTCAGTCACAATTTTGTGACAAAGTTGTTTGTTTTCTATGTCTTATTTAAGTTTTCAGGAGCCCAGGTGGTAATGCTGGATAGTGTTGGACTATTAAGAGCAAGGTCGCTGGTTCAAAGCCAAGTCATTCCACAGGAGAAAGATGAGGTATTGCTTCCTGTAAAGGTAGCAACTTCAGGATCCCTACACAGAGTCACTATGAGTCAGAGTCAGCAGGACAGAATGGGTGTCATTTTATTTAAGTCACTGTGGCTGTGGGCCCTTCAGACACCATTGTGGCCTCATGCGGATGCTCTCCTTCATCCAGAACAGCAGTTTGTGCCTTTTTCTTGTGTAAAACTTAGCAAAGGAGTTCATAATAAAATATAGTTGGATTGGGAGTCTTTTCCCCCTCAAAACAAAGTAAATACAAAAATAGAAACGAGACTATGGTGCTAATAACCAGTTGGAGAGTTGAGAGAGCTGAACTCTCAATCCTGATAGAAACCCATTGTGACTGAGCACCTGCTCAAGGTCATCCACAGCCTATGAGGTTGAGCCTATGTGTTGGGGAGTAATTGTGTACATAAAGTTAACCATTTCTCTTTCTAAAGATTCTGTCTAAAGCTTACTTTAAATAATAAGTTTTCCCCTGGGCTAGGTAAAGTTCAGGGAGTTTAACCCCCTAGTATCCACCCCCTCTCAGCATTCATCATGTTAGGCCAGAGGAGGCAAATCACACCCACTACCCAGGGAGCACTGCTTCCAAAAGCACATTGCCTGTGCCGGGGCAGAGGGGAGGTACCCGGACCAGAAATGCTGACAGAGTGGAACCAGAGAGCTCAGCCCCCAGCTTCCCGAGGGAGCAGCTGTGATGGTTCACTTCTGGATGAATATGTTTAAGCAAAGGCCAAGGGCATGACTTGGGCAGCACGAAAAGCAGATGTGCAGAGGTTGTTCACTGCATTCCAGAAGTTCACACACTCTCCGGAGGCTCCTTGGCTCAATGGCAGGAAGTCATTGGTGGCTTCCACCTTCAATCCCAAAAGGTCACTGCCGTCCAGTGGATTCCAACCACAGTGACCCTGTATGGAGTTTTCAAGACTGTAAATGTTCATGGGAGCCAGCAGTCTCATTGTCCCCCTTGGGACAGGGAGCTAACAGCCCGTTTTGCCACCAGGGCTCCTTCCTCTCTAATTCTGGATCCAGTCCCTCTGAATATCCTGCCCTGCCCTTGTCTAGGCTTCTAAAATGCGTTCCACGCTGCTTATGTTAGTCTGGGTGCATTCGAGAAACAAATCCACAGAAACACGTATGTATAAGAGAGTTGTATGTAAAGGGTGAGTGCACATCAAGAAAACATGCTCACATGTGCTTATGCACCCGCTTTGTCTTCAGCGATCATGTTGGTGTAGGCTGGTGTGCTTTTTCCATGTGGACTTTGTTGTTTCTTATCTACATGGCCCCCTGTTTATCTTCCAGCCTTTAAGACCCCAGATGCTATATGCTTTGATAGCCGGGCACCATGGTGCTTAACTACTACACCACCAGGGTTCATTAGCATGTGACTTATCTCCTGTCATTCACACTAGATGCTCAAAATAGCAGGAGACCAGGTTTCTCCTTTGTGGCCACACCAGGTACTGACAGAACCAAGAACAGAGACACAGTTATATATCTTGACTATCATTTGCATATTATATGCCAGGAATCCCTAGGAAGTGTCTTGGAATTGTTCTACTCTGGTTCAAATTTCACACACCCTCCCAGTTTCCATACTGACTCTGCCAAACCCCTAGTAACTGATTTGCACCTCCTATCAACTTGGAGAAAACACCCTAGGCATGATATAGAAGTGGACATGCTTGGTACCCAGAAAACCTGTTCAGTGTTTTGAGGGCGGCTCAGCAAACAAAATGGGCACAGTGATTAAGCATTCAGCTGCTAACACAACACTCAACTCTGTAGTGGTTCTGCAAGAGAAGGATATGGTAGTTGACCCCCCCAAAAGAGTTACAAACTTGGAAACCCTACAGGTATTTGTATAGGGTCGCTATGTGTTCCAATTGAGATGATTGTCATAGGTTGGGTTTGGTTCAACCCGTCTTACTGAGGAGACTCCTTCTTTACACGCAATCAGTTACTTTAGAGGAAAAAGACATGCCTGTCCCAGAACAATCCAAGGACTGGTAAAGGCAACACCCACAAAGACACTCCCTCTGCCTGCCTAACTCTAAAATGCTGCCCATAAAACACTCTGCCTGGTAATATCTGGGCAGCACACTGGGAAGGTGCAGCAAATGTGTGTTGAATGTATGAGGCCATTTCATAGTTTGGTTGCACGATCAGGGTGTCTGTCATAAAGCCCATCTCTTTGACTCCACCTCTCAGCAGAGATGAACACAAGCTTCCCGTTTTTTGCTCGGCAATGTCCTTGTCAAATAAAAGTTCCTTGTAGATCAGTAACTTGCCACAGAGCAAAAGATATGGGAAGAGGCTCATCTTTCTCCTGGCTATGAAATAGAATGGCAAGCCCCTCCCTTCAACACACACACACACGCACGCACACACACACACGCGCACACACACACCCCTGCCTTACAACTACATTCGGTTGATTAGCAAACAAAGCTCTACAACCCAACTATGTGTTTTTCTTCTCCAGAGGAATGACGGACTTATATACCCTGCATTGTCTTTTTTTTAATGGAATTGCCCCAGTTCTCCTCAGCTTTCCTTAGATATTGCAGTGAACTATTAGATGACTGCAGGTATTGAAAACTAGTATTGATTTCCAGTTTTTGTCACCTTTGGCTTTTAGCACCCTCCACTTCTCTAGTAAGCTTTCCATTGCTTTGGGGAAATTTTCTCTCTCTGAATTTATTATGTGAGGGTGGTAGTGTAATAATCAATGTGCCTATGGAGGACTATCCTTCATGACCTAAACTCATTAAGGGGCAGTGCCTGATGGAGCATCAGGTTGGAGGAAGGCCTATTAACAACCTGCATTATACAGATGACACAATTTTGCTGAAAATGAGAAGGACTTGATTCACGTGCTGATGAAGATGAAGGATTAAAGCCTTCAGTTTGGATTATGACTCAATGTAAAGAAAGCCCAGACCCTCACAACTGGACCTATTGATAACATCATGATAAATGGAGGAAAGATCGAAATTGTCAAGGATTTTGTCTTGCTTGAATCCACAATCAATTCTCATGGAAGCAGCAGAGAAGAGAACAAATGACACATTTCACTAGTCAAATCTGCTACACGAGACCTCTTTAAAGTGTTGAAAAGCAAGAGATTACTTTGAGGACTGGGGCGGGTTGACCCAGGCCATGGTATTTTCAACTGTCTCATATTCATGTGAAAGTTGAAACCTGAATAAGGAAGACCAAAGAAGAATAGATATATTTGATTAGTAGTGATGTAAAAGAGTAATGAATGTACCATGGACTGCCAAAAGAACAAACCCATCTAACTTGGATGAAGTACAGCCAGAATGTTCCTCAGGGCAAGGATAATGAGACTTCGCCTTAACTTTGACATGTTGTCCGGAGAGATCAGTCCCTGGAGCAGGACATCGTGTTCTGGAAAGTAGAGGGGCAATGAAAAAGAGGAAGGCCCTCAACAAATGGGATTGACACAGTGGCTGCAACAATGGGCTCAAACTTAAGAACAACGGTGAGAATGGTACAGGACCGGGCAGTGTATGACTTTGTTGTATGCATGGTCACAATGAATCCAAACCCTCCCTATGACACTGAACAACAACAACAACAACCTGACTGAATCCTCTAGGAGGACTCTTGAATGTGAGAAAAATGGAACGAAGCCAGAGGAAGGATTGGAGGATGTCTTAAGTTCCTGTCTTAATCTCCTTAACCAAAAATTATCCAACAAGTCAGTAGCCTTAAAACACTTTTCCCCCTGCTTTGGAGCTTACAGGTTCAAATTTGGGGTGCGACTCTAGGTCAGGGTCCTTCTTTGTGGATACCAGAAAGTTCCTTGGCATTCCTCGTTATCTTTCTCCCCGTACTGTGTGTTACTGGGTCTATCCTGGCCTTTAACTCAGAAGTGTTTAGGTTTAGGCTCAAGCCTATTCTCATATGGCCTCATTTTTTTTAACATTTTATTAGGACTCATACAACTCTTATCACAATCCATACATATACATATATCAATTGTATAAAGCACATCTGTACATTCTTTGCCCTAATCATTTTCTTTTTTTTACATTTTATTAGGGGCTCATACAACTCTTCTCACAATCCATACATATACATACATCAATTATATAAAGCACATCCGCACATTCCCTGCCCCAATCATTCTCAAAGCATTTGCTCTCCACTTATGCACTTTGCATCAGGTCCTCTTTTTTTTTTCCTCTCTCTCCCCGCTCCCCCCTCCCTCATGTACCCTTGGTAATTTATACATTGTTATTTTGTCATATCTTGCTCTATCCCGAGTCTCCCTTCCCCCCCTTCTCTGCTGTCCATCTCCCAGGGAGGAGGTCACATGTGGATCCTCGTAATCAGTTCCCCCTTTCCAACCCACTCACCCTCCACTCTCCCAGCATCGCCCCTCACACCTTTGGTCCTGAAGGTATCATCCACCCTGGATTCCCTGTGCCTCCAGCCCCCATATGCACCAGTGTACAACCTCTGCCCTATCCAGCCCTGCAAGGTAGAATTTGGATCATGGTAGTTGGGGGGAGGAAGCATACAGGATCTGGGGGAAAGCTGTGTTCTTCATCGGTACTACCTCGCACCCTGACTGACCCATCTCCTCTTCTAAACCCCTCTATGAAGGGATCTCCAGTGGCCATACGGCCTCATTTATATTACAAAAGAACTCCCTTCTTTTCAAACAGGATCATGTCCACCAAGGTTCAAATTTCTCACATATTTTGAGGGGGCTACAGATCAATCCATAATGGTTCTTTTGGGTAGCTGTAACAAATGGCTACCAATCGAGTGACTTAAACAGCAGGCATTTGTTCTCTCACTTTTCTGAAGGACAATGGGTTAAAATTAAGGTGTGGGCAAGATTCATTCCTTCTGAGAACTCTGAAGGAGAATCAAAGTAGCCTCTCTCTGCTTCCGGTCACTGCTGCTAATCCTTGATATTTCTTGGCTTATAGATGCACTGATCCAATCTCTGCCAGTGTCTTCACACGGGGTCTCTGTGTGCCCACTCCTCTTCTTATAAGAACACACCAATCAGTGCATGTAGTATCCATCTGAAATCTAAACCCAGAAAGATGGAGCTCTTGAAATACTTATCTAAGCACATCTGCCAAGACCTCCTCTCCAAGTAAGGCCATAGCCTCAGGTCCCATGTGAACATGAATGGGTGTGTGTGAATGTGATTTAATGTACTACAGAGGGCACGCTTTGGCCTCAGGAGGAGTGTTTCGCCATTACCTGCTTCACAGCCCTGAGATTGCCCAGGCATTTGCCACATTTTCTTGTCTTCCCAACATTTATCCACCATTAGGCCTTTTCCCCTAAGTTAGTCAAGCGTCAGTTTCTGTCACTTGTGATCATGACCCTCCCTCCCGCCCAGGTCACAAATTTAAAGTGACACAGGCAGTTTCTTTAATGGGCACTATGTTATCCTGACTAGCAAGCATTGCTAAGGAGGGAGGATGAATCAGGGAGAACCCGCTTGCTTCATCTAGCTTCGGGGCAGTCCACAGAGGATTGATCCCTGAGCCACTAACGAATTTTGCAACTGTCACAGAACAATGCAAATAAGTAAGATCCACATCTACTGAACACCATCATGAGGTCAAACTGTGTGTAAATAAATGCCTGTTTCAAAGAGTGAGTAAATCCTAAGGTAAGGAGTGACAGGGCTTTGTTGCCAGTATGTTAACCAACTGCACCACCCAGGGACTCCTCCATGTGACTAAAGAATTTCTTAAGGACTTCCCCCACAGACCCAAACCAAAACCAAATCCACTGCCATGGAGTTGACCTCATATATGGCACAATAGACTGGCTCTGCTGATTTTCAGAACTGCACATCTTTACGGGAGCAGAAAACCCTCATCTTTCTCCCAAGGAGTAGCTGGTGGGTTTGAACCATTAACTTTGCCATTAGCAGCAGCCCAACTCTTAACCCAATATACCACCAAGAGTGGTTCAATTTGGAAAAATAGTATGTGATCACCTATCTATGAAGGGAAACCCCTCTCATAGAGTGCACTTACACAAATGAGAAAGAAATGAGTCCCCAAATGCCCGTCTTAATCAACAATCTGGGGAAGGGTGTTCTGGGAAGCAGCTTTCAAATGTGCCTGGAGATTATAAAATTAATCAACCTAATCCCTGTTTTAAAGAGCCCTGGTGGTACAATGGCTAAGGACTGGGTGGCTAAACAAAAGGCTGGTAGTTTGAACCTACCCATGGGCTCTAAAGGGGAAAAGACTTGACGAGCTGGTCCCATAACGATCTCAGCCTAGGACACCTTTGGGGGCAGTTCTACTCTGTCCTGTAGGGTCACTATGAGCTGACATCAACTTAAAGACACACAGCACGTTTGACTCTACGTCATTTGTTGATAGAGTTTGTGCAGAGCATTCTGAGTAGAAAACAGACTCAGGGGCATCTGACATCAACCAGCAACAGTCTCTTTCCTTGAGAAAGACTGTGGAAAGGGATGAAGAGGGAGCTTCCAAAAGCGTGTGGAAAAATGATACGAAAAAATAATGGAATTTTGCCATGAGCTTTTTGAAGCTCTCTTCATGAGAGCTAGTCCTCCATGGAGGTTTCTAGAAAAGTGAAACATGAAGGAAGAGGCTGGTAAGTCCCACTGAACAATTCCAGGGGAGATTGGGTCTTGACTCAGAGTACTTGAGCATTCTGGCTTATTCCTCAAAGTAGCAAATCAGACTAGACCAGGTTCTGAGACTCAGGGAAGGCAAATAAGACACACCAGGCCCATGATTCAGACTTATGGGGAAAGTCACACTGGAGAGGGAAGGCCTCTTTACCTTGTGTGCCTGACAAGTGTCTCATTTGCATCATCTAAAACCCAGCCCTGGAAAAAAGGCTAACAGTACCAGCTTCAAACTTGTATTTGAATCTTGTCTCTGTCACTTATTAACTTAGCCACCTTAAATCCCTTCCTCTAGTTTTCCATCTGTAAATGAGGCACAGTTCCAATCATAGGGCCTTCAGTAAATGGCTATTATTAGCTAGGCATGCACTCCTGTGATCTAGGCGAGAGTTCTCAGCCAGGTTTTTGTGGGAGCTTGTTCTTCAGGGTATTGTCATAGATGAGTGTGTCACCCAGATTCCTCTCAGGGCCAAGAGACTGATTTCCCCAGCTGCCGAGAGAGCCACTGATAGAAAAGGTCCCAGCTGTCTGGCCCCTATCAGGATTGCCTCAGCTGATGAGAGCTCATCCAAGGTCTGCTCCTTCCCCAAACTAACCTTCATCCAACGACTTGTCAATGTAGGGGTATAAATGGCATAGTGGAGGCATTTGACCCCCCTGTAACTTCACAAAAGGCAATGGAGGAAAATCAAGATAAACAACCCAAGGCTGATTCCTATGAGACAGAGATCAAAATGCCTCCGCCCTCCTTTCTTTTCACAGTTTCTGACACCAACCATCCCTACCATGACACTCTCTTCTTCTCTGCTGGGTTTGATAATCCTTAAGTGGCAATGGCCACACAGAACTCGCAAACAATACTTATGTTTCTGGGGTTAATTGGGGACCTAGCAGGTGACAATTCAGGATCAGAAATGACTGGGGATATAGTTCTTCCAGTCAGGACAGTCTCTTCCAAGTGGTGCCCAGAGGCAGAACTTTTTCTGGTCCTTGGCCTCTGCCCTGCAGCTCCTTGACCTCTGCTCTGCTTGGGACCGTGTGCAAAGTTCTTTCAGCTCTGCTGATAAGTGCGTTGAGGCAGCCCGCTTTGTCTGGAAGCCTTGGCCCAAAGACACTCAGCTTTCTCATTCTGTGTGCTGGCGAGCTCCCTGTTCTGGGGTCTTGGTGCTGCTGCCTCTGCTTCCATGAGCTATTTATCTGCCACTGTTTTTCATTGTCTCCTGATGCATCCAGTGTCAGGGATCTCTGTCTCCTGGACAGAGGTGGTGCTCAGAGTAATAATCCTGGGTCCAAAGAGCACACTCCACTGCTGGCTCGTCTTTCTCGGTGCTCTTGAAACTCCACTTTCTGCTTTCTGTTTCTGAGTTAACTCACCCAGGATGACCATACCGACCAATCCCCACATTAGCGGTCTACAGGTCTTATTTGAATGGTCTCACCTCTTCGAGGATGCCATGCACTTTACTGATATTATTAGCATGCTATCTACTTCCCTCGGTGGCATAGTTCCACTCTGTCATTGGTAGGAGTTACAAAGACTATAGCTAGAGGAGAACTAGTAAGCAATTCGCTGCAACGTATTAGGCTACAAAGTCCCAGGCTACTGGTCACCACTTGGCCAGGTCCCAGTTACAGAGCTCCCTGTGATGGCTCCTTTTGCATAGCAATGTGGCGAGGCTATGGTGCCCAGTTTTTTTGTCAAACAAGCATTCATCTATTTGCTCTTGTTTTTTAAACATTTTATTAGGGGCTCATACAACTCTTATCACAATCCATACATATACATACATCAATTTTATAAAGCACATCTGTACATTCTTTGCCCTAATCATTCTCAAAGCATTTGCTCTCCACTTAAGCCCTCCGCATCAGGTCCTCTTTTTTTGTCCCCTCCCTCCCCGCTCCCCCTCCCTCATGAGCTCTTGATAATCCACAGATTGTTATTTTGTCATCTCTTGCCCTTTCCGGAGTCTCCCTTCCCCCTTTCTCTGCCGTCCATCTCCCAGGGAGGAGGTCACATGTGGATCCTTGTAATCAGTTACCCCTTTCCAACCTACTCACCCTCCACTCTCCCAGTATCACCCCTCACACCCCTGGTCCTGAAGGTATCATCCACCCTGGATTCCCTGTGCCTCCAGCTCCCATATTCACCAGTGTACAGCCTCTGCCCTATCCAGTCCTGCAAGGTAGAATTTGGATCCTGGTAGTTGCGGAGAGGAAGCATCCAGGATCTAGGGGAAAGCTGTGTTCTTCATTGGTACTACATCGCACCCTGACTGACCCATCTCCTCTCCTAAAGCCCTCTATGAGGGGATCTCTAGTGGTCAACATTTAGGCCTCTGGTCTCCACTCTGCACTTCCCCCTTCATTCTCTATGGTATATATATCCATATACACACAGATATATATATATTCTATTTTTTTGCATGATGCCTTATACCTGGTCCCTTTGGCACCTCATGATCGCACCGGCTGGTGTGCTTCTTCCAGGTGGGCTTTATTGCTTCTGAGCTAGATGGCCGCTTGTTCACCTCATCTATTTGCTCTTATGAAGGAGTGGGTCTCAAGCAAAATAGAATACCTTCCATAATGTGGGAAGGGGTAAACCTATCAGCCAAAGGCCTTCAGCACACCCTAGGGTGTGTTCTGACCATTCTTATTCTTGTCTTTTCCCATCACCTAACCTATGGATTTTAGGATGAACATCTACAGAGCTCTTTAGGCTGTTGCCTGACCTATGAATTTGGAACTTGCCATTCCCCTATGTGAGCCAATTGCTAGAAATAAGCCTCACTCTCTGGGGCTCTGGTGTCGTAGTGGGTGGCCCTTTGGGCATCCAACAGCAAGGACATCAGTTTGAAAACACCAAGGGCTCCTTGAGGGAAAGATGAAGCTTCGTAATCTCCTGAAGAGTTACAGTCTCCAACGCCCAAAAGGTCAGTTCTATACTGTTTTACACAGTCACTTTGAGTCCACCTTGATGGCAATGAGTGGCCGGTGCAGTGGTTAACCATAGGAGCCCTGGTGGATATATCGATATCTCCAGTTACAGCTATATAACTGGTTTGGTTTCTCTAGGGAACACTGACTATGACACTCTCCATAGGCAGGGCTGAGACCTCTGTTGAGATTTCCCTCTTGTGCCCTTCCTTGATTCCCCCCACAGGTGCTTATTCCCTGAGCATTCCTCAATAAATGTCAGGAATCCAGAGCTAATTCCATCACAGGGTCTCCTTCTTCCAGCGAGTCTGAATGGCTTCCGGGGAGTATGAACTGCAGTCTCCATCCAACTTCCTCCTTCTATTTCTATGATCTGGATCTTATTTGGGGCTCATTTGGTTGTAAACAGGCAAAGAGACCAATACTTGGAAGAGAGAATCCTAGGAAAATGGAAAGGTGGGGAGAACAAGAGGACAGCTGGCTCTGTCGACGGTTCCTGACCACCACTGGCATGTTCCTGTGTTCTTTGTGTCTGTCTCTCAGGGCACATGCTGTAATCTCGCAACATAGACCGCCTCCTCCACATGGCGGGACATGTGCTTCTGAATTATGCTTCTTAGATGCCAGGCCACTTGCAAAAGCGGGACTATCTTTTTTTGTTTTTTGGTTGGAAATGCTCCAGAAAAAGCGTCTAGTTGACCCATCTTATGTAAGTGTCTCCACTGGGCCAATGAAAACAGCCTTGTGACCATATTGAAATGTGGTGTCTTCCCCAGGGAACTGATGTTTCAGCCAGTGAGGTAGTTCACAGGGACAGATAAGAAAGGGGGTTGGGACAGATTAAAATAATAATAATGTCTATTTGCAAAGAATAGGGCCTTATTATTTTTCGGATGCCCCCATCTGAACACCCTACCACTGAATATAGGCAGGAGGTAAGGCCCACCTGTCACTCAAGCAGCTAAAAATGTACAGCACTTGCTGTAGCAGCTGCTAATGTGCCCATGTATTAGCACTTGGCACCCACCACTCCCATAAATGCCAATGGTCTCACAGGAAGCACATGTAACTCCCCACACAGGGAACAGTCATTGAGCAGACAGGGGAGTTGACATCCTCCAGAACTTAATGCCACTTTAACCAATGACACATGGGGATAGGTGGAGCCACACTCCAGTTCCCTCAGCCTTTGGGTGGGACAACTACAAGAGGATTTATACTGTCTCTGGGAACCTACTCAATGACATTTCTTTATCGGCCCCTTCCCTTTGCTCTATCAGTATTACCCTTCTCTACTGGCCCTTCCTGGAGGCACCTCCCAAGGAAACAATAGTCTAGCTGCCATTCCAATTCTAGTGGATTCCAATTCTTGGTGACCGCATTCATGTGAGTCAATCAGAACTGTGCTTTCTGCAGATTCTTTCTCTCCCCTTTTTAAGAGTAGTTTTAAGGACACTGTGAAAGCTTCCCACCATCCAGTTCCAGAACATTTTCATCGACCCTGCAGTCATTAAGCAGTCATTCCCCATTGCCCCTCCCGCCCCACCCTGGGAAACCACCAATCTACTCTATGGCTCTACGGGATTTACCTGTCCAGCATTTTTGCTCTAAATGGACTCACAATACATGGCATTTGGTGTTTGGCGTCTTTCACTTCATGTCTTGCGTTCACCTGTGTTACAGAGTCTGTCCGAATCAAAGGCCTTAGTTTTCTTGTGGCAGACTATATGTATATCCCACTCTGTGTAGATCATATTTTCTCTATTCTTCTACTGATGGGTATTGTTGGCTTATTGTTTACCTTTTGCCCATAGTGATTAGTGCAGCATCCATCTGGGTACTCGTCTTTCATTCTTTTAGATATGCACTTGGGAATGGACTCCCTGGATCAGCTGGCAAGGGTTCATGACCAAGTGGGTTATGTTGGGCTGCTAACCGTAAGGCCAGCATTTTGGACCCTTTAGCTACTGCGAGATAGAAATGCTCTCATAATGATCCACAGCCCCCCAGACCCACCAGCCGCAGTTCTACTCTGTCCTTTCGGGTTGCTGTGAGTCAGAATCGACTCGATGGCAGTGGTAGTGATGAAGCCAGCGACTTGAGAGTGGAACCAGGGACCGTGGAGAATTCTGGCAGTAGCCATGGTGTCCTCACTACCCAGATGCCAGCAGCCACCAGTGAACAAAGGAGGCACAAGCAAAGTTCTCGCTGACTTCATGCTGGCGACCCGGCTGCCCCTGCTTCCTCAAATGCCATTTCCTTAGCTTTACTGGCAAGGGGGTGTACTCCCTATTATCATGTCACCAACTCTTTCAATGGTCCACCTAGCCAGGTGTGATTCCAGACACTCACTGTGCAGCCACCATCAGCGAAGGTGGCTGCCCACCTCATTTGTACACATGCAAAGAATGTGATCATTCTTGGCACTGGTGTCCTTAGTCATCCTGGTTGGTATATTTACATCCTTGGGGAGCTGGGTCAGTGAGCAAGCGCTTCTCAAGGTGCCCATATGATCTGTTTACTGAGAGTGCCAGCCCAAGGATCTGACTTGCCACCCACAGTGAACACACCTCTGAGGCAAAGGGGAAGGCTTCTTTCTAACTGGGAGACCAGCAGGTCTTCTGCAGACATCACTCCCCTGCAGCACTCTGATCCGAGGCCTTTCATATTCCAAAGAGCAGCATTAAGATTCCCATCTGTCACCCCGTCAGACTCACATGTGCGAATTCTCTTTTCAGAGCAAGACAGCCAATGCAGTGAGCTGGGTAAAGGGGCAGTCTCACTCTGAGGAGACTCAGCCAGGAGTGTAGGGACAGGGAGTGAAATGTGCAGCTTCCAGCTGCCACCCAAGCCTCCTTAGTGCAGTGGCATGAGAGCAAAGAGATAGTCCTTTGTGACTCTTTGACCTCCTTCCTGGCCTTGGTGGAATTAACACTGCTCACTGCTAGTCTCTTGTCAATATATGGAAAAGATAGCTCAGAAAAGAATAGAGTTAAATAAGAGCAGGACAGAGTAAGGTGGCTTCATGGTGTTGCATTTGTGTGTCTCAGAGCCCATCCTGGCTCACAGTGACCCTCTGTGACAGAGAAGAACTGTTCCACAGATTTTTCTAGGCAGAATTTTAAGGAAATGTACCTAGCAGCACAGTGGTTGCATGTGCGGCTGTAACAGAGAGACTGGCAGTTTGAACTCACTGATCCCCATCGAGAGAGTGAAGACGTGACTGCCTGCTCCCATGAAGACTCCTATCCTGTTGTTGTCTGTCCATTTGTGGTGCTGTGGTGAGTTGTGTGTTACTGTGATGCTGGAAGCCACGTGACTGGTATTTCAAATGCCAGCAGGGTTACCTCAAGTGAAGAGGTGTCAGGGAAACTTCCAGGCTATGAACAGAATACAAAGAAGGTTTCCACTGCCCACTTCAGAGGAAGTAGCCGCTGAAAACCCTTACACTATAGCACAGTGTGCCTTTCCTTCCCGTCACAGGGAGTCAGAATCGCCTCAATGGCACATAACAACCAACAACACCTTTGAGGAGGGAAATCTCCTTCAGTAGGGCTGGGTGAGTTTAAACTGGGTGGCTTCTTGGTTAGCACTTGAGCTCTGAATCATCTCACCACCAGGGCTACCATCTTCATGATGCAGGCAAATAAAACCATCTTGGTCCTGCTCGGTATTGCCAGCGTCAGCATGCTCTTTCTCCCATAAGCACATGTCTGGTGGTTGGACCACAGCAAACCCGGTTGACACTATTTCCTCATCACCCCGTGTGTGTCAGAGTAGAAGTGAACCATGAAGTTTTCTTTGATTAAAAACATTTTTATTGTGATTTGGGTGAAGGTTTAAGAGCAGCTCAGCTGTCCATTGAGCAACGCATACACATTTTGTTTCATGTCATTGATAGCAATTCCCACAATGTACCATCACTTCCCCCACATCTTCTTGTTTCTTGTCTCCAAGCTTCCTTCATTCTCAACTTTTTTGAACTTCGTTCTTGGGGGAATGCTGTCTTTTGATCTCATGTGATCTATTATTCTACGGTATTTGTATGTCTCTAATGTCATTGTTCCCATTATAGACCTGTCTATTGTTTGGTTGAACATCGAGCCATGATGAGTTCAGTTCTAGACCTGCAGGGTAACTAAGCACCATAGTCTTGCAATTTCACCAGCCTTTATCCAAACAGTAAGCTTGGTGTTTTATCATGTGTGGGAAGCCGTAGCTCTCGCGAGATGTGGGAAGCCACAGCTCTCGTGATGTGGGTAGCCGCAGCTCTCGCTGCCATTACTAGATGGCGCCGGGCAGTCAGGGCGGTGGTCCAACTAAGTGATAAACAACCACTTAGCGCATGCGCGATGCTGAGATGACGTAGTCATAACTCCACCCTGGAGTATGCAAACGAAGGTTCTGGCGAACTCACCAATCAATGCATGAGGTTTTGGCAAATGCACCAATCAGGGCACAGCACGTCCCAATAGAGCATATATAAGCAGCAGTAGTTTGGGGTTTCGGGGTCTTTTACCGCATTATGAAAAATTAAATGCTTGTGGAAGAATCCTGTTGTGGTGCGTCTTTTCTTGCTGGCGAGACCTGGCACGCGACAATCATGATTTTGAGTTTTGCCCCACATTTCCCTTCTACTCTAATCAAGCCCTTCTAATGTGATCTCTTTCATAGCAGTCGATAGTGAGAGCTAGGCACCATCTAGTTCTTCTGGTCTCCAGTGGTGGAGGGTGATCGTTGCTTGAGTCACTAGTCATTGATTCATTGTGCCCAATCAGTTCTCCTCTTCTGCTGTCCTCTGGATGGGGAGAGACCAACTGTTGCCCCTTTCCTGATTGCTCAGGAACTTTGAAAATCCCAGAGACGATGGTCCTGATCCCCCAGCCTCACAACTCATTCCCTCACAGTTTTTGCATCTGTCTCAGAGATTTTTTCCACCCCCACCCCGTTTTATGACATTGGTCCCTGTATGCTCCACCATATACCTGGATCTATTTAACAACCAAGGTCAATACATTCTATAAACTTTTCAATGGCCGAGGATTCTGAAGAAGATTGCCAGGCTTCTCTTTCACAGCTCCTCTAAGTGGGTTGGGCATGACAACTTTTCCCTTAATAGCAGAGCTCATTAACTGTTTACACCCCTAGATACTTCTTACTCTTAGAAAACTCACTGCCATCGAATCCATGCTGACTCACAGCCAACTTATAGAGCAGCGTAGAACTGCCCCTGTGAGTGTCTGAGACTCGAACTCTTTATGGGAGCAGAATGCCTTATCTTTCTCCCACAAAGCAGCTGGTAGTTTCAAACTGCTGATATAGCAATTAGCAGCCCAACTTGTAGCCACTAGGCCACAAAGGCTCTTTTTCTTCTTAGCAAAGAGAGGGAAAATAAGCAAACGGAACATTCCCCTGGTGCTTCCCGTGGATGCTGCGATGGGAGCTGGATCCTGAAGGCCCGGATTGGCTGAAGCTCCATTTACACAGGAACACATGCCTCCCTTGTTAGTATTTGCATTGGGTAAGCCATTTCCTGTGCTGACATTTTGCATCTAGTTAAATGCCAGCAACTCCAGAGAGACATAGCTTTTACCTGTGGCTCTGCCCTTCTGGACAAGCCTTTGGTGCTCGATGGGGCTACTTTCAGTCTATGATCTTACATGTCCTTTTGGATCCCTTCGTCTCTTGTTTTTGTTTTGATTAACACAAACTGGATGAACAGCTTCAGGCTTAATATAATCGCTGCTGAATATTTCATTGGGAAATGTTGTTAAGAAGGCAGTTGGCATCCATGATCTAAGTGTATGCATAGAGATTTCTTTTCAGATGGTAAAGTGGCTTTGAATAATTATTGTTATTATTAGTGAATTAAAGACAAATGTGCCTCAAAATGTGAACATTAGGTGTGTGTGTGTGTGTGTGTGTGTGTGCATGTTTTAAAGAGCACATGGCTTGGTGATAGAGAGGGCGAAGCACTGGTGAGGAGCACATGAAAGTGTTCAGAGAGATGACAAAGGGTAGTGATGAAACAAAACAGATTCCAACCTCAAATCCTCTGCTCCCTGCCTCAGAGGGAGGTCGCAACAAGGAGCAGAAAAGCCAAGGGCATTTTCTGCCCTCTCACAGCTGGCAAGCGCCACAGAAGGCACGGGGTTTTAATGCCGAGGCTTTGCTGCTGTGAGGCAGGGAGGGGGGCTTGCCATAGTTTCCACACGCTGACATCACAAACATACCGCAAGTGGGTGCCTTTAACACACCAAAGTCAATGTTCTCACAGCACCGGAGGCTGACAGCATCATGCCAATGCACCAGCTTGATGGGCAGGCTCTCTTTGTCCATCCCTGGGGGCTGAGGGCTGGTGGGCGGTATTCTTGTTTTGGCTTCAATGACCTCCATGGTTGGTGGTCCTTGGAGCTCTCTGCATGGCAGCTGCCTTCTTCCTTTGGAGTTGGTTTGCTTCAGTGTTGAATTGAATCCTTTTGTATCAGCCAAGTCATTGGTGTAAGGTACAGCCTCTTTAAGTCACAAAGAAAATCTCTGCCCAGGTGGGATTACATCCACAGTAAAAAATCCCACTCCTGTAGAGCTCACTCCAGCTCATCATGGCCCTCTCCAGGGGGGTTCCATGGCTGGGCATCTTTATGGAAGCACACAGCCACAGTTTTTCTCCAGAGAAACAGCTAGTGGGTTCTGAACTACTGACCTTGTTGTGAATAGCCCCCTTCTTAACGTGTGCGCCAGAAGCCCTGCTCTGCGGTTTGATGAGCAGCCCTTCTGGCCATTGCTAAGGGCTACATGGCAAAGCCATTTGGTACAAGCAACGTTGTCATCAGCAAAGAATGAGTTTAGCTGGCCTCAGTAGGATACTCAGCCGGGAAGTGATAAACTGCTTGGCTTGGGTTTTATGCAGGAGAACCATGGGAGTTGAGATGTGCAGTCTCTTGATTTGAACCCAGACACTCTATCTCCCAGCCTGAACTCTCACCATCATACTCAACTTTTGGGGGTCAAATGTTTGACTCACCTGAGAGATGTGCAGGTGAAAGCGTGCCCCAGGAACATCTCCCTCTCATCCCTGTCATCTCAGAGAGTTCTCCAGATAAGGATTGGTGGTTCATGTGAAGGGACATATTGTAGCATTTCCCTTGCACTCCTCAAAGGCAAGAAAATGACCCACAGCACCTCGAGTTGCCAGCAGTGTCAAAGGGGATGTGCTCCTTGAGACTCAAGCTGAGTCCCCAGGAGACGAGCTCTCAACTGTGGAATTAGCGCTTTTGAAAAGGGGCAAATCTTCCAGCAGTTCTCTCTTCAGAGGCCTGGCCGTACGCTCTGCAGACTTGTGGGCACGCTCACTCTGGTGAACCCAAATTCTTGGGAGAGGCTGATCTGTCCCTAGAAAACTGGCCACATGCAAAAGCATAGAGACCAATATCTGCCTCCTGCTGGAAGGATCTGGAAGGAGAAGGGTGGCTGGAGTCCTCTAGGAGGGAAGTTGAGAGCCAGGAGAGGCAGCAAAGCCACAGTTCCAGCAGGTGGTGTCCTAAGGCTAAGGGAGCTTGCCAAGGATCAAGTGAGTCCTGGAGGTGTCTGCAGCCCATCTTGCTGAGGGCCTCCATTTATTTCATATATCTATGGATAATGGGAAGGGGCCCCAAGGCCCGCTGGCTGACCTCATATGATACGCCGTGAACTATCCACCTTGGCATCCTCCAAAGTCTCTGAAAGCTGCAGCCCCTCCCACCCACTGGCAGCCTTCTTGGACAGGATCTCCTCCACACTGCTGCAACCATGGGCTCACACACAAGGACCATTGTGAGGACGGTGCAGGACCAGGTGGTGCTTCAATCTCTTGTGTGTACTTTTGCTATGAGTCAGGAGCTCACTCAATGGTATCTAACAAGTTATTGTGAGATGACATAAGAGGACTTCGTGGAGGCCCTTCCAAGAGAGGGTTGGAACATAGCATGGTAAGAGGCCTGGTCAGGAATGTGCTCATTGTGCTCATTGTTTCCATCCCCTTCTCCCGGAAGCCAATGCTCTAGGGAGGAAAGGCAGGCCCAGAGACAGGGAAGGGCTAGGGAAGAGGGAGCGATAGGAGAGCAATAGAAAAGACAGGTTACTCTCCCTCATTCCCAGTATAGCTCCTCAAACCTCAGGTAAAGCCTCTGATTCTGAGGCTGAGGCTTATACTAGGATCAGACTGAACATTTAATCCCTCAAGCTGCCTGGAAAGTGTGGGAGCTGATTAAGATGGCAAGAGATGAAGAAGGAAGGAATCTACTGGTTACAGATGTGAAAGCACCTGTTAGTGAAGCCTTCTCAGTTTCTTATTGCCTTATCAATGTCATCAGTCCACTTAATGTACTCACTTTCCAAACGCCTATTAACCAATTGTACATACCTTGAGTTCTTTCTAGGAGGCAATAATAATATTCTCATTTCCGAGCTGAGGCCACAGAAGTTTGGACAACTTCTGGTTGTTGTTGTTGCTGGCAGGTGCTCATCAAGTTGGTTCCAACTCATAGCAACCCCTGTGCATACCGGAAGGGAGCATGGCCCCGTCCTGTGGCCCCTCTCTGAAGGGCACTTGCCTCAAATCTTTAAATTCAAAGCTTCTTGTTTTGTCAAATGAAATCATTTCTTCAGTCAATCTCAGAAATCTTTATGTAAAAACGTTGGAAACGCCTTTCACTCAAGGTCTAGGGAGGCTGAGTAAGGTGGGAGGGGCTCCAGGACAGATGGTGGGAATCACTCCTGCAGGTGGGTGGTAGGTTGGCGAGGCCAGTCTCACTTGCCTCCCTGGTGACTGACCTCAACCAGCAATGTGCAGCTGGACACATGGCATGAAGTGACCTCTGGTCTTCGTGGCGGTGGATGCCAGTAGACCGTCAGGTATGGGAGACCCATGAGAAAATAGGTTACTTTTCTCTTTCTCTCCAAGTTTCTCTGTGATCTCTTTATGCTGCCTGAGCCCGCATGCATACTGACAAAGGCAGACATGTGCACACACGGCAAAGTAAACAGAGACGCCCACATTCACAGACGTATTCATCCACATGTAAATAGGCACATATGTGCACATGCATGCCAAAGCAGACACAGACATCCATGAATGCACATGTATTCGTGAAAGTTGATTTTCATGGGGAAAAAGATCAGATCTATCACTGTCAAGTCCACTCCAACTCAAAGCAACTGTAGAACACAGAGGAGAACTGCCCCATTGGGTTTCCAAAGCTGTCATCTTGTCAGACACAGTCAGCCACCACTTTCTCCTGCAGAGCAGCTGGGGTTTTCCAACTGCCGACCTTTCACTTAGCAGCCGAGCACTTGCTGATTTTCATAGGAGTCTGGAAATCAGTTTCATTGCCTGCTAGTCACACCTCCTCTGTGAGTTAGCACAGCCTGGTAAGCTTGGAAGGAGAAAAATCTTCCTTCCCGAGGTAGTTGAGTGGTTTTCCCCTGAGGAAATGGTTCAGAAAAATATTTCCTTCAAGAAATCAGAACACTCTTGAAGAGAAATTTCCTGCCAAAACATTTGTTTGCCTGACACTGAGACAAGTGAAGCAGCCCCCTGACTTCCCCCTTGGGTCCTCTTTCTCATCATGACTGCTCTGCTCAGCTACAAGGCTCCAGGTCCTGGGAGCAAGGGTGCCCTTCTATTTGGAACCTCACAGGGCTACACTGTGAGTCAGGGAAAGACCTGGAAACTTGAGCATCCTGAAACGAGGCCTGCATAGCAATATCATCTGTCATCAGGCTCATCATTTCTCTCATTTTTTGTAAGATCATTGAGCCCTTGGAGCCCTGAGAAGTTCTCTCAGAGGAAGCCATCCTCCTCCCATGAATCCAAGAGGGACTGCTTAAAGATTGTTGTCTTCTACTTACAGGAATATCAGCAACCAATTGCCATTGAGTCAACTCGGACTCATGGAGAGCCCAAGTGTGTTAGAGAAGTCCGGTCCCTAGAATTTTCCATGGCTGGGGTGGGTTTTTTTCCAGAGGCATAGCACCAGGCCCTTCTTGGAAGGCACCTCTGGGTGAACTCAAACCTTTAACCCGTAGTTCGCAGCCTAGCTCATGAACAATACCATCCAAGGACGGTACAGTTACTTGCTAATGGTCACCTGCAGTAGATGAACCGAGGTCAAGTAACTGCCTGAGAAACATCAACCAGAGGAAAGCAGAGTGAACCCCAGGGTTCTTGGGAAGAGGGCCAGAGAGAGAAAAAGGAGAAAACAGCTTTCTCGGGACATCAGAAAGGAAAGGACTCCACTTTGTGGATGCCATAGAACAATCCCAAGCCAAGCATGGGTGAGAAACAGACCCCACCCAAACCCAGTGGGCTGGATTCTGTCGCCAAGTGTTGAACACCAGACATGGATATGACAGAGCCGCTAGTCGTCCGTGGAAAGAAACTGTTTGCCTATTGTCTGGTAGTTTTGTAGCATTTGAACAACCAGGCCTCTGCTGCCTCTTCTGGCCTGAAATATAATTGCAGCCATAACCGCCCAGCGTTTCAATGGGTAGAACTCCCTGGGGAGGGCTAACTACCCAAATCATTTGGGAGATCCTTTTAGGATTGTCCAGGAGATCTTTCTTTGGCTGTGTCTATAATATGAACGATGGTGTCTTTGTTTTAAAAAAAGAAACTTTTTATTGTAAGGTGGGTTAAGGTTTACAGAGAAAATCAGCTTTGCACGTAACAATTTATACACGTTTTGTTATGTGACATTGATGACAATCTCCTGCAATGTAATATCACTCATGCCATTGAAACTCTGCTTCCTGTTTTCATTCATCCTTCTCCCCTAACCTTGCCTGCGTTTTGAATTTGGCCTTGGGCAAATACTGCCTATTTGCTTTTGAATGGTTGATGGTTCTGAGGAATGTGTGCTCCTCAGTGCTATGATTCATTTTGGTGTAGTTGTTCTTATCAGGTGCCATTGAGCCAGTTGCAACCCACATTGACCCTATGCCAAACAGACAGAAACACTAC